>NC_057798.1:219965394-220157564 GCF_018294505.1 Triticum aestivum | reverse complement strand
ATAAAAACAAATGCCCAAAAGAATGAAACAACTGACAAGAAGAATAAAAGAAACAAAGTAAAATGAAAAGAAAAAATAACAAAATAATGGAGAAGATATAACAAAACCAAACAAAAAAAAAGATAAAAAAAGAAAAGAAACTGGAGAAAACCGAGAAAACTGAAGAAAGATGAATAGAAAGAAAAAAGAGTAAAAAGAGGGAAATAGACATGAAGAAAACCTGATGAAAAAAAAGGAAACCGGTGAACAAAGCAAAATTTTTTCATTCTAGTGTTGTGCCCGATTTAAATGCAAACTCGATCTTGGCTCAGTGGCCATTTGTGGGAGTGCGACGAAGCAACCAGAGATCCTAGGTTTGATCCCCCATGCGCTTCCTTTCTACTCATTTTTTCAAAAAAGATCGCTAGTGGCCTAATTATTTCAGACGCTTCAGCGAGAGATCCAAACGTCTCGTCAATGCGAGGCATAGCTCTCGCGGCGCCCATCTAAGTCGTGCTCATTGCGAGACTGACACTGGCATAGGCTAAATGGGCCAGAGCCAGCACTCGCCCGCTTGCCGCTAGGTAGGTTTATTTAGTTCATTTCGTTACTTTTCTTAATATTTTGAAAACTTTTAAATGTATATATTTGAAACATGCATTACCTAAATTTTTAAAAAATTAAATCACACAATTTTAAAATGTCCATGTAGTGTGAAAATTTTGTTCAAGCGATTGTTAAAAAGATTTTCGTAACATTGAAAAATATCTTTGAGACATTTAAAAAACTTTCACATGTTTAAATGTTTTTCTTATTTTTTTTAAAAAATCATTTAAATGAAAAAAATGTTTGCATAATTTCTAAAAAATGTTCATGAAATGTACTCAAATTATCAAAGCAATTTTTAAATATATTCGTGCCATATGCAAGATGTTCTCCATGTATTTAGAAATGTTCAAACTCATGAAAAAATGTTCAATGCGCATTATTTTTCATTCTTTATCCAGAATGCTTAATGTGTATTAAAAAAAAGGAGAAGACCAACATTTGGTAAAAACCACGCGGGAAAGATGTTTCAAGTTTTGAAAAAAATCTAAAAAAATACGGATGTTAGTAGGGTGATTTTCTATTGCCATGTGAATTTCAAGTTTAAACACATTTCGGGATGTGAGATATTAAAAAATAAACAAATTTGTCAATGAATAGTGTCGAAGACATCTCATAATGTGTTTCAACTTGGAATTTTGCATGTCAATAATAATCACACTCTTGACTTCTGGTATTTTAAAGATTTTTAAACTTTCAAACGTTGTTTTCGCAAAGTTGTTTTTTGAATGTTGGTTTTCATGTGATATTCTCCCTTAAAAAGTGTTCAACATGTATTAAAAAATATTCAATGTGTATCTGAAAAATTGTTTAACGTGTATTCAAAATAATGTATATCTAAAAAAAACTTTAACATGTATTAAAAAGCTGAATGTGTACTCGGAAAATGTTGGTACACTTAAACATGTCGAATTAAAAAATCATAAATTTTAAAAGAACAAAAAAAACAAAGAAATAAAACAAAAATTGAAAATAAAAAGAAAAGACATAACATTGAGAAAGGAAAACAGAAAACAAGTAAAAAGAAACGCAAAGAAGAAGAAGAAAGACCTGAAACCTTCCTGGAACCGCCAAAATTAGAGTAGAAACTTCTCAACAACACTAAATGGGTTGGGCCACTTTAATGCTTTCTATAGGTGAAGCTAGGTTACCTCTACCCCGCCGTGTGGAGGTCACGCAGAGAGCCGTGTGTGCTTGACACATGGCGTTTAATGGAATGAAGTGCTTGCTCCAGAAAAAGCAACGCGTGGTGTTTAGAAGGAGTTACAGGTGTTTTTAGACGCCACTCCATGGAGGCATTGCACAAACTGTTGGGGAATGTAGTAATTTCAAAATATTTTCTACGCACACGCAAGATCATGGTGATGGCATAGCAACGAGAGAGGAGAGTGTTCGTCCACGTACCCTCGTAGACCGTAAGTGGAAGCGTTAGCACAACGCGGTTGATGTAGTCGTACGTCTTCACGATCCGACTGATCCAAGCACCGAACATACGGGGCCTCCGAGTTCAGCACACGTTCAGCTCGATGACGATCTCCGGCCTCCGATCCAGCAAAGCTCCGGAGATGAGTTCCGTCAGCACGACGGCGTGGTGACGATGATGATGTTCTACCGGCGCAGGGCTTCGCCTAAACTCCGCGACGATATGACCGAGGTGGAATATGGTGGAGGGGGGCACCGCACACGGCTAAGGAACGATCCGTAGATCAACTTGTGTGTCTATGGGGTGCCCCCCGCCCCCGTATATAAAGGAGCAAGGGAGGGAGGCCAGCCGGCCCCTTGGGCGCGCCAAGGGAGGAGGAATCCTCCTCCTAGTAGGAGTAGGACTCCCCCTTTCCTACTCCTACTAGGAGGGGGAAGGAAGGGGAAGAGGGGGAAGGAAAGGGGGGGCGCCGCCCCCCTCCTAGTCCAATTCGGACAAGAGGGGGGAGGGGGCGCGCGGCCCATGCTGGCCGCCCCTCTCTCCTTTCCCCTAAGGCCCATAAGGCCCAATACTCTCTCGGGGGTTCCGGTAACCCTCCCGGCACTCCAGTTTTCTCCGAAATCACCCGGAACACTTCCGGTGTCCGAATATAGTCGTCCAATATATCAATCTTTATGTCTCGACCATTTAGAGACTCCTCGTCATGTCAGTGATCACATCCGGGACTCCGAACAATCTTCGGTACATCAAAACTTGTAAACTCATAATAAAACTGTCATCGTAACGTTAAGCGTGCGGACCCTACGGGTTCGAGAACTATGTAGACATGACCTAGAACCATTCTCGGTCAATAACCAATAGCGGAACCTAGATGCCCATATTGGCTCCTACATATTCTACGAAGATCTTTATCGGTCAAACCGCATAACAACATACGTTGTTCCCTTTGTCATCGGTATGTTACTTGCCCGAGATTCGATCGTCGGTATCCAATACCTAGTTCAATCTCGTTACCGGCAAGTCTCTTTACTCGTTACGTAATGCATCATTCCGTAACTAACTCATTAGTCACATTGCTTGCAAGGCTTATAGTGATGTGCATTACCGAGAGGGCCCAGAGATACCTCTCCGACAATCGGAGTGACAAAACCTAATCTCGAAATACGCCAACTCAACATGTACCTTTGGAGACACCTGTAGTACTCCTTTATAATCACCCAGTTACGTTGTGACGTTTGGTAGTACCCAAAGTGTTCCTCCGGTAAACGGGAGTTGCATAATTCTCATAGTTACAGGAACATGTATAAGTCATGAAGAAAGCAATAGCAGTATACTAAACGATCAAGTGCTAGGCTAACGGAATGGGTCATGTCAATCACATCATTCTTCTAATGATGTGATCCCACTAATCAAATGACAACACATGTCTATGGTCAGGAAACATAACCATCTTTGATTAATGAGCTAGTCAAGTAGAGGCATACTAGTGACTATAGTTTTGTCTATGTATTCACACATGTATCATGTTTCCGATTAATACAATTCTAGCATGAATAATAAACATTTATCATGATATGAGGAAATAAATAATAACTTTATTATTGCCTCTAGGGCATATTTCCTTCAGTCTCCCACTTGCACTAGAGTCAATAATCTAGATTACATAGTAATGATTCTAACACCCATGGAGTCTTGGTGCTGATCATGTTTTTCTCGTGAGAGAGGCTTAGTCAACGGGTCTGCAACATTCAGATCCGTATGTATCTTGCAAATCTCTATGTCTCCCACTTGGACTTGGTCCCGAATGGAATTGAAGCGTCTCTTGATGTGCTTGGTCCTCTTGTGAAATCTGGATTCCTTTGGCAAGGCAATTGCACCAGTATTGTCACAGAAGATCTTCATTGGTCCCGATGCACTCGGTATGACACCTAGATCAGAAATGAACTCCTTCATCCAGACTCCTTCATTTGCTGCTTCAGAAGCAGCTATGTACTCCGCTTCACATGTAGATCCCGCCACGACGCTTTGTTTAGAACTGCACCAACTTACAGCTCCACCGTTTAATATAAACACGTATCCGGTTTGCGATTTAGAATCGTCCGGATCAGTGTCAAAGCTTGCATCGACGTAACCACTTACGACTAGCTCTTTGTCACCTCCATATACGAGAAACATATCCTTAGTCCTTTTCAGGTATTTCAGGATGTTCTTGACCGATGTCCAGTGATCCACTCCTGGATTACTTTGGTACCTTCCTGCCAAGCTTATTGCTAAGCATACGTCAGGTCTGGTACACAACATTGCATACATGATAGAGCCTATGGCTGAAGCATAGGGAACATCTTTCATTTTCTCTCTATCTTCTGCTGTGGTCGGGCATTGAGTTTGACTCAACTTCACACCTTGTAGCACAGGCAAGAATCCTTTCTTTGCCTGATCCATTTTGAACTTTTTCAAAATTTTGTCAAGGTATGTGCTTTGTGAAAGTCCTATTAAGCGTCTTGATCTATCTCATAGATTTTCATGCCCAATATGTAAGCAGCTTCACCGAGGTCTTTCATTGAAAAACTTTATTCAAGTATCCCTTTATGCTATCCAGAAATTCTATATCATTTCCAATTAATAATATGTCATTTACATATAAAATCAGAAATGCTACAGAGCTCCCACTCACTTTCTTGTAAATACAGGCTTCTCCAAAAGTCTGTATAAAACCATATGCTTTGATCACACTATCAAAACGTTTATTCCAACTCCGAGATGCTTGCACCAGTCCATAAATGGATCGCTGGAGCTTGCACACTTTGTTAGCACCTTTTGGATCAACAAAACCTTCTGGCTGCATCATATACAACTCTTCTTCCAGAAATCCATTCAAGAATGCAGTTTTGACATCCATTTGCCAAATTTCATAATCATGAAATGCAGCAATAGCTAACATGATCCGGACAGACTTAAGCATCGCTACGGGTGAGAAAGTCTCATCGTAGTCAACCCCTTGAACTTGTCGAAAACCTTTTGCAACAAGTCGAGCTTTATAGACAGTTACATTACCATCAGTGTTAGTCTTCTTCTTAAAGATCCATTTATTCTCAATGGCTTGCCGATCATCGGGCAAGTCAACCAAAGTCCACACTTTGTTTTCATACATGGATCCCATCTCAGATTTCATGGCCTCTAGCCATTTTGCGGAATCTGGGCTCATCATCGCTTCCTCATAGTTCGCAGGTTCATCATGGTCAAGTAACATGACTTCCAGAATAGGATTATCGTACCACTCTGGTGCGGATCTTACTCTGGTAGACCTACGAGGTTCAGTAGAAACTTGATCTGAAGTTTCATGATCAATATCATTAGCTTCCTCACTAATTGGTGTAGTTGTCACAGGAACCGGTTCTTGTGATGAACTACTTTCCAATAAGGGAGCAGATACAGTTATCTCATCAAGTTCTACTTTCCTCCCACTCACTTCTTTCGAGAGAAACTCCTTCTCTAGAAAGGATCCATTCTTAGCAACGAATGTTTTGCCTTCAGATCTGTGATAGAAGGTGTGCCCAACAGTCTCTTTTGGGTAACCTATGAAGACACATTTCTCCGATTTGGGTTCGAGCTTATCTGGTTGAAGTTTCTTTGCATAAGCATCGCAGCCCCAAACTTTAAGAAATGACAACTTTGGTTTCTTGCCAAACCACAGTTCATAAGGCGTTGTCTCAACGGATTTTGATGGTGCCCTATTTAACGTGAATGCGGCCGTCTCTAAAGCATAACCCCAAAACGATAGCGGTAAATCAGTAAGAGACATCATAGATCGCACCATATCTAGTAAAGTACGATTACGACGTTCGGACACACCATTTCGTTGTGGTGTTCCAGGTGGCGTGAGTTGCGAAACTATTCCACATTGTTTCAAGTGTAGACCAAACTCGTAACTCAAATATTCTCCTCCACGATCAGATCGTAGAAACTTTATTTTCTTGTTACGATGATTTTCCACTTCATTCTGAAATTCCTTGAACTTTTCAAATGTTTCAGACTTGTGTTTCATTAAGTAGATATACCCATATCTGCTCAAATCATCTGTGAAGGTGAGAAAATAACGATACCCGCCGCGAGCCTCAATATTCATTGGACCACAAACATCAGTATGTATGATTTCCAACAAATCAGTTGCTCGCTCCATAGTTCCGGAGAACGGCGTTTTAGTCATCTTGCCCATAAGGCACGGTTCGCAAGTACCAAGTGATTCATAATCAAGTGATTCCAAAAGCCCATCAGTATGGAGTTTCTTCATGCGCTTTACATCGATATGACCCAAACGGCAGTGCCACAAATAAGTTGCACTATCGTTATCAACTCTGCATCTTTTGGTTTCAACACTATGAATATGTGTATCACTACTATCGAGATTCAATAAAAATAGACCACTCTTCAAGGATGCATGACCATAAAAGATATTACTCATATAAATAGAACAACCATTATTCTCTGATTTAAATGAATAACCGTCTTGCATCTAACAAGATCCAGATATAATGTTCATGCTCAACGCTGGCACCAAATAACAATTATTCAGGTCTAAAACTAATCCCGAAGGTAGATGTAGAGGTAGCATACCGACCGCGATCACATCGACTTTGGAACCGTTTCGCACGCGCATCGTCACCTTGTCCTTGGCCAGTGCTCGTTTATTCCGTAGTCCCTGTTTCGAGTTGCAAATATTAGCAACAGAACCAGTATCAAATACCCATGTGCTACTACGAGCTCTAGTTAGGTACACATCAATAGCATGTATATCACATATACCTTTGTTCACTTTGCCATCCTTCTTATCCGCCAAATACTTGGGGCAGTTCCGCTTCCAGTGACCAGTCTGCTTACAGTAGAAGCACTCAGTTTCAGGCTTAGGTCCAGACTTGGGTTTCTTCTCTTGAGCAGCAACTTGCTTGTTGTTCTTCTTGAACTTCCCCTTCTTCTTCCCTTTGCCCTTTTTCTTGAAACTAGTGGTCTTGTTGACCATCAACACCTGATGCTCCTTCTTGATTTCTACCTCCGCAGCTTTTAGCATTGCGAAGAGCTCGGGAATAGTCTTGTTCATCCCTTGCATATTATAGTTCATCACAAAGCTCTTGTAGCTTGGGGGCAATGATTGGAGAATTCTGTCAATGACGCTATCATCCGGAAGATTAACTCCCAGTTGAATCAAGTGATTATTATACCTAGACATTTTGAGTATATGCTCACTGACAGAACTATTCTCCTCCATCTTGCAGCTGTAGAACTTATTGGAGACTTCATATCTCTCAATCCGGGCATTTGCTTGAAATATTAACTTCAACTCCTGGAACATCTCATATGCTCCATGACGTTCAAAACATCGTTGAAGACCCGGTTCTAAGCCGTAAAGCATGGCACACTGAACTATAGAGTAGTCATCAGCTTTGCTCTGCCAGACGTTCTTAACATCGTCAGTTGCATCAACAGCAGGCCTGGCACCCAGCGGTGCTTCTAGGGCGTAACTCTTCTGTGCAGCAATGAGGATAATCCTCAGGTTACAGACCCAGTCCGTGTAATTGCTACCATCATCTTTCAACTTTGCTTTCTCAAGGAACGCATTAAAATTCAGCGGAACAACAACACGAGCCATCTATCTACAAACAAACATAGACAAACAAAATACTATCAGGTACTAAGTTCATGATAAATTTAAGTTCAATTAATCATATTACTTAAGAACTCCCACTTAGACAGACATCTCTCTAATCATCTAAGTGATTACGTGATCCAAATCAACTAAACCATAACCGATCATCACGTGAGATGGAGTAGTTTTCAATGGTGAACATCACTATGTTGATCATATCTACTATATGATTCACGCTCGACCTTTCGGTCTCCGTGTTCCGAGGCCATATCTGCATATGCTAGGCTCGTCAAGTTTAACCTGAGTATTCCGTGTGTGCAAAACTGGCTTGCACCCGTTGTAGATGGACGTAGAGCTTATCACACCCAATCATCATGTGGTGTCTGGGCACGACGAACTTTGGCAACGGTGCATACTCAGGGAGAACACTTCTTGATAATTTTAGTGAGAGATCATCTTAAAATGCTACCGTCAATCAAAGCAAGATAAGATGCATAAAGGATAAACATCACATGCAATCAATATAAGTGATATGATATGGCCATCATCATCTTGTGCTTGTGATCTCCATCTCCGAAGCATCATCGTGATCACCATCGTCACCGGCGCGACACCTTGATCTCCATCATAGCATCGTTGTCGTTACGCCATCTATTGCTTCTACGACTATCGCTACTGCTTAGTGATAAAGTAAAGCAATTACAGGGCGTTTGCATTTCATACAATAAAGCGGCAACCATATGGCTCCTGCCAGTTGCCGATAACTTTGGTTACAAAACATGATCATCTCATACAATAAAATATAGCATCACGTCTTGACCATATCACATCACAACATGCCCTGCAAAAACAAGTTAGACGTCCTCTACTTTGTTGTTGCAAGTTTTACGTGGTACGGGCTTTAGCAAGAACCGTTCTTACCTACGCATCAAAGAACCACAACGATAGTTCGTCAAGTTGGTGCTGTTTTAACCTTCACAAGGACCGGGCGTAGCCACACTCGATTCAGCTAAAGTGAGAGAGACAGACACCCGCCAGCCACCTTTA
The DNA here is from genome assembly GCF_018294505.1 of Triticum aestivum. Classification (NCBI taxonomy): domain Eukaryota; kingdom Viridiplantae; phylum Streptophyta; class Magnoliopsida; order Poales; family Poaceae; genus Triticum; species Triticum aestivum. The sequence goes on along the minus strand of NC_057798.1, from coordinate 220,148,868 downwards.
AGCATGAGTGCTCGTAACGGTGAAACCAGTCTCGCGTAAGCGTACACGTAATGTCGGTCCGGGCCGCTTCATCTCACAATACCGCCGAACCAAAGTATGACATGCTGGTAAGCAGTATGACTTGTATCGCCCACAACTCACTTGTATTCTACTCGTGCATATAACATCAACGTATAAAACCTAGGCTCGGATGCCACTGTTGGGGAACGTAGTAATTTCAAAAAATTTCCTACGCACACGCAAGATTATGGTGATGGCATAGCAACGAGAGAGGAGAGTGTTCGTCCACGTACCCTCGTAGACCGTAAGCGGAAGCGTTAGCACAACGCAGTTGATGTAGTCATACGTCTTCACGATCCGACCGATCCAAGTACCGAACGTACGGGGCCTCCGAGTTCAGCACACGTTCAGCTCGATGACGATCTCCGGCCTCCGATCCAGCAAAGCTCCGGAGATGAGTTCCGTTAGCACGATGGTGTGGTGACGATGATGATGTTCTACCGGCGTAGGGCTTCGCCTAAACTCCACGACGATATGACCGAGGTGGAATATGGTGGAGGGGGGCACCGCACACGGCTAAGGAACGATCTGTAGATCAACTTGTGTGTCTATGGGGTGCCCCCCGCCCCCGTATATAAAGGAGCAAGGGGGGAGGCCGGCCGGCCCCTTGGGCGCGCCAAGGGAGGAGGAATCCTCCTCCTAGTAGGAGTAGGACTCCTCCTTTCCTACTCCTACTAGGAGGGGGAAGGAAGGGGAAGAGGGGGAAGGAAAGGGGGGGGGCGCCGCCCCCCTCCTAGTCCAATTCGGACAAGAGGGGGGAGGGGGCGCGCGGCCCATGCTGGCCGCCCCTCTCTCCTTTCCCCTAAGGCCCATAAGGCCCAATACTCTCTCGGGGGGTTCCGGTAACCCTCCCGGCACTCCAGTTTTCTCTGAAATCACCCGGAACACTTCCGGTGTCCGAATATAGTCGTCCAATATATCAATCTTTATGTCTCGACCATTTCGAGACTCCTCGTCATGTCCGTGATCACATCCGGGACTCCGAACAATCTTCGGTACATCAAAACTTGTAAACTCATAATAAAACTGTCATCGTAACGTTAAGCGTGCGGACCCTACGGGTTCGAGAACTATGTAGCCATGACCTAGAACTATTCTCGGTCAATAACCAATAGCGGAACCTGTATGCCCATATTGGCTCCTACATATTCTACGAAGATCTTTATCGGTCAAACCGCATAACAACATACGTTGTTCCCTTTGTCATCGGTATGTTACTTGCCCGAGATTCGATCGTCGGTATCCAATACCTAGTTCAATCTCGTTACCGGCAAGTCTCTTTACTCGTTACATAATGCATCATTCCATAACTAACTCATTAGTCACATTGCTTGCAAGGCTTATAGTGATGTGCATTACCGAGAGGGCCCAGAGATACCTCTCCGACAATCGGAGTGACAAAACCTAATCTCGAAATACGCCAACTCAACATGTACCTTCGGAGACACCTGTAGTACTCCTTTATAATCACCCAGTTATGTTGTGACGTTTGGTAGTACCCAAAGTGTTCCTCCGGTAAATGGGAGTTGCATAATTCTCATAGTTACAGGAACATGTATAAGTCATGAAGAAAGCAATAGCAGTATACTAAACGATCAAGTGCTAGGCTAACGGAATGGGTCATGTCAATCACATCATTCTTCTAATGATGTGATCCCACTAATCAAATGACAACACATGTCTATGGTCAGGAAACATAACCATCTTTGATTAATGAGCTAGTCAAGTAGAGGTATACTAGTGACTATAGTTTTGTCTATGTATTCACACATGTATCATGTTTCCGGTTAATACAATTCTAGCATGAATAATAAACATTTATCATGATATGAGGAAATAAATAATAACTTTATTATTGCCTCTAGGGCATATTTCCTTCACAAACATCTTGTCATGCAGCACAAACATGTTGACATGGTGTTTAGAAGGAGTTACATGCATTTATTTGATTCTTTCCAGCTTACTCCTAATATCATTTTGATGCTCCTAGTATCCAACTGGGATGCTGAATTTTCGCATTTGGTTTGTCACAACATTTCGTGCTAATAAAATTTCAATATACAAATGAAACTAGTACCAAATTAACTCCGCTCAACGTCAAATTTGTCATATGAAACATCCATTTGTTGCATGTGACCAACAAAGCCTCAATTATTCAAACCCCTGTGCGACAAGAACACACTAACTGAGGTGAAGAAATGGGGAGCAAATTCTCTACCTTGCCATAGCAAAGGCAGCCTCTACCTTTCCCCTCATAGATGCCATCAATTTCTCATCCCATGGCTCCTGAACTACGCACCTCTCTTTGTGCAGAACAACCTGCCCAAACTGAAACAAAGCTGGCCTCAGCTAGAGGACGTGGAGGAGGGAAAGCGAGAATTGCAACTTTTGGCGGAGGCAAGGGTGTCTAGCACGGGTTCTCATCTCAATTAGCGAGTGGGGCGATCGTTGGGTGCCTGGACGCCTCGATAGGTCGCCTGCTGCGTCGTCCTAGTTGACTAGTCGAGCGTCGGAGCAGATCGAAGCTGCTCGACCTCACTCTGCTTTCGGTTCGTGTCCCTATCAGATTTCAAGCCACAAAGACTGCCTAGTATTGTATTTCAGATTCGTGTCCAAGTGGCCGAGAGCAGGAACCCAAGCTGCCTAGTATGCTATTTGTTTGAAATATTCACTCTTTCACTGCCTATTTCGTTGAAAAATCCAAAAATGGATGCCATGCTCTGCTATAAGTTCTGGTCTCACAAATTTTTGAATTTGGCATATCAAGCTACAAGCTATCCAGAATGTTGTTTGTTGGTGGGCAACACATTTGATTGCCTTCAAAAGCAACTTCGAGAAAAAAATATGTACATCTACTAGTATTTTGAGTGATTCATATAAAGTCCAACATGTTGTGCCGTAGGATGAAGGTTTACTTAGTGTTGCACGCTTAAACAAAAAGGAGGGTCAGAAAAAGAGTTCAAAGCAACATAGAAGTTGGCTCGAGAAGGCACACAAGTTTAAAAAGAAAATACCAATTCAATTCACGCTATGTTTGGATGTCTGTATTGGGTTGTCCAATTGGATTTGGTAATGGGCTAACCTAGACGTTTGAATGTACTCCCTCCGTCCGAAAATACTTGTCGCAGAAATGCATAAAAATAGATGTATCTAGAACTAAAATACGTCTAGATACATCCATTCCTCCGACAAGTATTTCCGGACCGAGGGAGTACTCTGAAACGAAAACGAGTATGCAGGGGTTTTCGCTTGCATGCAACCACCCATCACGCCAATACGGAGGCTTGAAGCTCCTATTTCGCCCGAACTGCCTCGCTCCCGCAAAACGAAACATTTCGGGCTTTCTTTCCTCCTCCACCACAAGTCATCATAAGGGCTCGAGAGAGGAGAGCGGTACCTAGTAGATCGATGACGGCGCCCTGGCAGATCCACCATGGCGGCGTAGGTATGGTCGCCGCCTTCCGTTCCCTTCTTCCTCTGCTGTCGTTCCTTCCCTTCTTCCGGCGCTACCGCGAGCTGGTTCTCTCCTACCCTACTTGGCACAACCAGATCCCAGATGATGTTGACGACGGCAGTCCCCTCCGGTTTTGTCCCTTCCTTTCCTTCCTGACAGTGTGGTGGCCCACTTCTGGTGTACATCTCTTCTCCCTCGGACCACCTCCTGAGCCGCCCCATCTTCTCTGGCCGCAGTGCACTGCTGCCGAAACCATCTTCCCTAGGTCCAGACAATGTCCCTTTTGCCCCATCTTTCTTCCCTAGCTCCAATCAACCCCTTCCTCCTTCATCCATCTTCCCTAGCTCCACGTAGCCCCGCTCTATTTCTTATTCTTCCCTCCCCATGTCCTTTTGTTCTCTTGTCCGATTAAAATAAAAATGTCCTTTTGTTCTCAATCATTTGCTGGCCATTGATGTATCCTCTTGTTGCAGGTTGGATTAAAATTTGGAAGCCCTTTAGGCCAATATGAGGTATGGAGGTTTACAATTTTGTGAACCAATATGCTTGTAGTGGTCTGATGCATATGCTTATGTGTTATATGATGGATATGATGCATGCCAGTCATGCAATTTTGTGAACCAATATGCTTGTGGTGGTCTGATGCATATGATCAATTGGTCATGTGTTTTTATGTTGAATGATGCATGGTTATATCTAAATTAGCCCAAAGTTAACATGATATGTGTGCATTGTAGTTGCATCATGTCACAAATGGATTTGGTTGTTTCCTTTACCGAAGAGAACAAAAGAAGAAAAAGGGAAATGATCATATTGATAGCGATGTATGTTGAGTCCGTTTGTCTTGGCCTAGCTTATCTTAGTACGCAAAGTGTATCGAAGAGTTTGGGATGCTTTAGTGATGAGGAGCTTTGATAGTACTTGCTGAAAGAAATGTACAATGGGTCCGAAGTAACTTGCTATGATGAGTTGCGCTTAACTAAAAGAAATTTCCATGATCAGTGAACGATGTTGCGTATGAAGTGTGCTCTAAAAGATAGCGTATATGTCACTATAGAAGAAAAGGTTGCCATGTTCTTATTGGTGGTTGGACATGGTATCAAAATGAGATTGGTGCATGACACTTACAAGCGTTCTTTAGAGACTATTAGTAGGCACTTCTCGAATGTGTTAACAACTACCATTTCCCTAAGTGGGGAGTTTATCAAGCTTCCTGATCATTCTATCAAACCTCCGGATGATTACAAATGGAAGTGGTTCGACAATGCCTTGGGAGCACTGGATGGGTCATGTTGATGTTTCTGTCGTTGCGACTGACGAAGCAAGGTATAGGTACAGGAAGCAAGCTATCACCACTAACATGCTAGGTGTTGTTGAATGGAACATGAAATTTCTTTATGTTCTACCTGGCTAGGAGGGATCTACATCCGACTCTAGAGTGTTGCACGATGCAATGAGAAATGATCATCAAGATGCATTTGTTATACCTCATGGTATGATTGTTTCTCTTGGTATTTCGTTTCTTTTCTGTGTTAATGTTAGCTAAGTCTAGTTGGTACATCATAGGAAAATACTACTTAGTGGATGCTGGCTAACCAATGGACCTGGCTTTCTAGCTCCCTTCAGATCGACTATCTACCACTTGAAAGAGTGGGTTTCAAGTCAACAACAACCCCAAACAGATAAAAAGTTGCATAATTGGCCCCATTCTCGTGCTAGAAATGTTGTGGAAATAACCTTTGGCTTATGGAAGAAAAAAATGGGCATCCTACTATTTCAATCTTTCTTTGACATAAAGGACGAGGTAACGAATGTCCATATGGAGTTAAATAACATATGGGCCGTATGACATGCTAATTTAAATATATTCCTTGCAGATTCAAATTATTAATGCATGTTGTGTATTACACAACTTTGCAAGGGATAGGCAACATATGATGAATGACTAGTGGTTGGGGCGCCACCCTGTGGCGCCGCTTGAGAGAAAGTTATGCACACGTTTTCATTTAAAAAATGCATGTGTAAATAAACATCTCACGAAAGTCATCACGTCCATCTAAAAAAGTAAAAAGGAAACAATTTACAACGGCAGCCTACCAGCCAACGCCACTATGCATAGCCCTCCATTAAAAAAATACGTGGGTCCTCGCCTCGATTAAAAAAACATTTGAAAAAAATCTCACATCCATTTAAAAAATATATTTCAAAAGCTTTTTCACCACGGCCAACCAGCTTGCGCCATGTGACATTGCTGGTTGGCCGCCCTTCACGCGACACTTAATAGGTTTAATTTATTGCTTCAAGAAGTTGATGTTTCCCTAGCAAATTTGGAACATGAGCATGTGTATGGCCCTGACTTGATACATTTTCAAGTCACTAATGAATGGGCCAACTCTAGGCAACAAATATTGGAAAACATGTATGATAAATACCTTCTCAGGCATGTTGAACTAGAGATGGCATAGTTAGTTGATGGTGGAGTAGTTAGTGGATGGTGGAGTAGTTTGTATGGTGGCTAGGTGGTGGTCGTCTCATTTAATGTAGTACCTAGGTGATGATGGTCGCTTGCTAATTGTCTTTTGTGATAGCTTAGCTGATGATGATGGTGCCTTGTGTGGTCTTCTGTACATGCATCATCTTGATATTAATATATATGATAGCTTTTCTCAAAATTTGAACCCTCATGCACCATTTTGGATCCAACATACTTTTTTCCTTTGTGCATTTTTCTTTGTAGCAACATGGCTAATGAAACTGCTCCTACAAGGAGGAATTACATCACACGGATGATGAGATGGACGATGCAATGCTTTAGGTACTTGTTCATCATCACAACGTGGGTGATCATTCGCAAAATGGATGGAAAGCACATGTGTACATTGGAGCTATCAATAATGTGAAGGAGAAGTGTAATAAGGATATCACAAAGGACAACATATTAGGAAGGCTTGGGACATTCGACAAGCAATATGAAGTCATTAACAAGATCCTTTCTCAAAGCGGTTTTGGTTGGGATTGGGTCAATCATAATCTATCCACAATCATTTGTTTTCATATTTTACACAAAAGCCCCTATGTTTTCTTGAAATCAACTCGCAGTTCGGATTTAAGTCACACCCGAACCGTTATTTTACATTTTTTGAAACCCCCCGACCTTTTAGGTAATTCATCCGTGCATCATATTTAAGTCAAACAAATGCTTTTCTAAATAATCCATATCTTTTAAACCGTAACTCCGATTTGAACATGTTATATATGAAATTTGATTAAAAAATATGTAAAATATGAATATGAGATTAATTTTACCTATTAAGTATTTTTAAATATTATTTTGGGGGATATCTAAGTCAAGGGTTTTTTACATCTGTGCCCCTGGTTCCTTAGCTCTACTCATTCATCCCCCGCTCTTAACTTTTGCTCAATTTTCCCCACTCCCTTGCCAGAAACCCTCATAATTGGGCACAACGAACGTTGCCATCGGGTCAAAGGCTTAACCATTAACTCTGACTAGTGGGGCCACGCTGGACTGTGTCATCCGTTCGACTTGACAAGTGGGGCCGCGTTGGGTGGTCTCACTGTTCGACCGTTGGGCCATGGTTTCGTTGGGCCGTCCCTTGCATTAAACGTCTGCGTGCACCGCCAGGACAGAAGCCTGCTATGCATGCACCCAACAAAACCTGCCTGCATGCGTCAATCGAGCCTGCATGCGCCGATGCCACGACCCCACAATGCACCGGCCGAGCCTGCATGCGCCGATGCGTCCGCCACGAGCACTGACCGAGCAACTTTCTTGCACGCCAGCCGCCACGGATGCAGCGACGGTCACTGCCGCTGGTTCCTCACTTCTAGCTAGGTGGCTACATATTTGTGGCTTGTGTAAAAAAGAGCCACTTCCTTGCTTAGTTGTACTCATTCATCACTACTAACAAAGCTTGCTTGCATGCACTAGGTGGTTACTAACAGGGGAACCCTACTAACAAGCCGAGCTCTCAAAGAAAATAATCAACAAATATGTAGTCCCAATATAGGTCCAACAAACCCATAGCACGATCACATATCTCATACTAGGAAGAACTTAATAATATAATAGATAGAAAACTTAATAATAGAAATTAAGAAAAGGGCCAACAAGCCCATAGCAACTCCAACATAGTTCAATTACAACTTAACATAACATAGACTAAAAAAATATAGAGGGTTTAGAACCCTAGCCGTCGCCTTCTCCACCTCGCTCCTCCTTCGGGCACCCTTTTCACTACTCCTCCAGGGCGTTGTCGATGGGGTACGGAAGAGTGTGCATGCACGTCGCAGTGGGGAAGATGTTGTTGTACTCCGTGAACCTGTTGTGGGTGGTGAAAGTGATGAACTCGGAGCTACACCAAAACACCCGGCCGAGGAGGTAGAAGGCGTCGAATATGTTAGTGAACTGGGCAAGGAGAGCAACCACCACCCGGTTTTGGATGACCTCCTCGACGCGAAACATCATTGGAGATCCCCTCGGGAGGTGGTGGTAGCCGGACACGAGGAAGAACTGTTGGGGAACATTGCAGAAAATAAAAAATTTCTACGCATCACCAAGATCAATCTATGGAGTCATCTAGCAACTAGAGAGAGGAGTGCATCTACATACCCTTGTAGATCGCGAGCGGAAGCGTTCAAGAGAACGGGGTTGATGGAGTCGTACTCGTTGTGATCCAAATCATCGATGATCCTAGCGCCGAACGGACGACACCTCCGCGTTCAACACACGTGCGGTTGGGGAAGATGTCTCCTCCTTCTTGATCTAGCAAGGAGAAAGGAGAGGTTGATGGAGATCCAGCAGCACGACGGCGTGGTGGTGGAAGCAGCGGCGATCTCGGCAGGGCTTCGCCAAGCTCAGCGAGAGGGAGAGGTGTTACGGAGGGAGAGGGAGGCGCCAGGGGCTAGGGTGCGCAGCCCTCCCTCCCCCCTCTTTATATAGGGGCCCTGGGGGGGGCTCCGACCCCAAGAGATCCAATCTCAAGGGAGGGGGGGCGGCCAAAGGGGGGGGGACTTGCCCCCCAAGTCAGGTGGGGTGCCCCCACCCCCAGGGTTTCCAACCCTAGGCGCAGGGGGAGGCCCAAGGGGGGCGCACCAGCCCACCAGGGGCTGGTTCCCTTCCCACTTCAGCCCATGGGGTCCTCCGGGATAGGTGGCCCCACCCGGTGGACCCCCGGGACCCTTCCAGTGGTCCCGGTACAATACCGGTGACCCCCGAAACTTTCCCGGTGGCCGAAACTGGACTTCCTATATACAAATCCTCACCTGCGGACCATTCTGGAACTCCTCGTGGCGTCCGGGACTCCGAACAACTTTTGGGTTACCGCATACTAATATCTTTACAACCCTAGCATCACCGAACCTTAAGTGTGTAGACCCTACGGGTTCGGGAGACACGCAGACATGACCGAGACGAGTCTCCGGTCAATAACCAACAGCGGGATCTGGATACCCATGTTGGCTCCTACATGCTCCTCGATGATATCATCGGATGAACCACAATGTCGAGGATTCAAGTAATCCCGTATACAATTCCCTTTGTCAATCGGTACGTTACTTGCCCGAGATTCGATCATCGGTATCCCAATACCTCGTTCAATCTCATTACCGGCAAGTCACTTTAATCGTCTCGTAATGCATGATCCCATGACCAACCACTTGGTCACATTGAGCTCATTATGATGATGCATTACCGAGTGGGCCCAGAGATACCTCTCTGTCATACGGAGTGACAAATCCCAGTCTCGATTCGTGTCAACCCAACAGACACTTTTGGAGATACCTGTAGTATACCTTTATAGCCACCCAGTTACGTTGTGACGTTTGGTACCCCCAAAGCACTCTTACGGTATCCGGGAGTTACACGATCTCATGGTCTAAGGAAATGATACTTGACATTAGAAAAGCTCTAGCAAACGAACTACACGATCTTCTGCTATGCTTAGGATTGGGTCTTGTCCATCACATCATTCTCCCAATGATGTGATCCCGTTATCAATGACATCCAATGTCCATGGTCAGGAAACTGTAACCATCCATTGATAAACGAGCTAGTCAACTAGAGGCTCACTAAGGACATGTTGTGGTCTATGTATTCACACATGTATTACGATTTCCGGATAACACAATTATAGCATGAACAATAGACAATTATCATGAACAAGGAAATATAATAATAACCATTTTATTATTGCCTCTAGGGCATATTTCCAATAGTCTCCCACTTGCACTAGAGTCAATAATCTAGTTACATTGTGATGAATCGAACACCCATAGAGTTCTGGTGTTGATCATGTTTTGCTCACGGAAGAGGTTTAGTCAATGGATCTGCGACATTCCGATCTGTGTGCACTTTACAAATATCTATGTCTCCATCTTGAACATTTTCACGAATGGAGTTGAAGTGACGCTTGATGTGCCTGGTCTTCTTGTGAAACCTGGGCTCCTTGGCAAGGGCAATGGATCCAGTGTTGTCACAGAAGAGAGTCATCGGCCCCGACACATTGGGAATAACTCCTAGGTCGGTAATGAACTCCTTCATCCATATTGCTTCATGTGCTGCGTCTGAGGCTGCCATGTACTCCGCTTCACATGTAGATCCCGCCATGACGCTTTGCTTGCAACTGCACCAGCTTACTGCCCCACCATTCAGAATATACACGTATCCGATTTGTGACTTAGAGTCATCCAGATCTGTGTCGAAGCTAGCGTCGATGTAACCCTTTACGACGAGCTCTTCATCACCTCCATATACGAGAAACATATCCTTAGTCCTTTTCAGGTACTTCAGGATATTCTTGACCGCTGTCCAGTGTTCCATGCCAGGATTACTTTGGTACCTTCCTACCAAACTTACAGCAAGGTTTACATCAGGTCTGGTACACAACATGGCATACATGATAGACCCTATGGCCGAGGCATAGGGGACGACACTCATCTTTTCTCTATCTTCTGCCGTGGTCGTACATTGAGCCGAGCTCAATTTCACACCTTGCAACATAGGCAAGAACCCCTTCTTGGACTGATCCATATTGAACTTCTTCAATATCTTATCAAGGTATGTGCTTTGTGAAAGACCTATGAGGCGTCTCGATCTATCTCTATAGATCTTGATGCCTAATATGTAAGCAGCTTCTCCAAGGTCCTCCATTGAAAAACACTTATTCAAGTAGGCCTTAATGCTGTCCAAAAGCTCTATATCATTTCCCATCAAAAGTATGTCATCCACATATAATATAAGAAATGCTACAGAGCTCCCACTCACTTTCTTGTAAACGCAGGCTTCTCCATAAGTCTGCACAAACCCAAACGCTTTGATCATTTCATTAAAGCGAATGTTCCAACTCCGAGATGCTTGCACCAGCCCATAGATGGAGCGCTGGAGCTTGCATACCTTGTTAGCATTCTTAGGACCGACAAAACCTTCTGGCTGCATCATATACAATTCTTCCTTAGGAAAGCCGTTAAGGAATGTCGTTTTGACGTCCATTTGCCATATCTCATAATCCTAGAATGCGGCAATTGCTAACATGATTCAGAAGGACTTAAGCTTCGCTACGGGTGAGAAGGTCTCATCGTAGTCAACCCCTTGAACTTGTCGATAACCCTTAGCGACAAGTCGAGCTTTATAGATGGTAACATTACCATCCGCGTCCGTCTTCTTCTTAAAGATCCATTTATTTTCTATCGCTCGCCGATCATCGGGCAAGTGTGTCAAAGTCCATACTTTGTTTTCATACATGGATCCTATCTCGGATTGCATGGCTTCAAGCCATTTGTTGGAATCTGGGCCCGCCATCGCTTCTTCATAGTTCGAAGGTTCATCGTTGTCTAACAACATGATTTCTAGGATAGGGTTGCCATACCATTCTAGTGTGGAACGTGTCCTTGTGGACCTTCGAAGTTCAGTAGCAACTTGATCCGAAGTACCTTGATCATCATCATTAACTTCCTCTCTATCCGATGCAGGCACCACAGAAACATTTTCTTGAGCTGCGCTACTTTCCGGTTCAAGAGGCAATTGTCGGATTTCGGGTTCCGGCAGACCCTTGAGGTTCGAACTTTGGGGTGCGCGCGGAGATTCAACCCTCTGCCTACTTGCTCTTCGCCGAATCGCTAGGAGCTAAACTACCAAATAGAACAACACAAGAGACACAAGGTTTATACTGGTTCAAGCCACCATTGTGGTGTAAAACCCTACTCCAGTGTGTGGTGTGGTGGATTGCCTCTCGGGCTGATGATGAACAATACAAGGAAGAACAGCCTCGCGAGGGTCTGCTCTTGGCTGGTGCTACTTGGTTCTGGCTCTTGGATTCTTGACCCGGCCTCTAGATGTCTCTACCCCGGGGGTGGCTAGTCCTATTTATAGGCAAAGGCCCTAGGCCTCTTCCCAAATATTGAGCGGGAAGGGCGCCAACAATTGGCCATTTTGAAGGGGAACAACGGGTACACTTATCCTGACTAAAGTTGGTCCTCGTCTGCCAAAGGCTCTAGTGGTGACGCCTGTTTGGGCTCCACAATGACTTCCTTCCGTCCGTTGGGCTGGTCTTGGTCTTGTTGCACCGAAATGGATGCCTTTGCTGATGCTCTCGCCTGCGCTTGCTCCCTTTACACCAAAGAGGAAAGGTAGGACACTGCGCGGGCTGGCGCCCAACTGGCGCCCTTGGTCGTCATGGCTTGTGTCATGGGCACCTCGCGAGGTACCCCACCTTGAACTATCCGCCTCCTCGTGAGCCAGCCTGACGAGGCCGTGCCTGAGGAAGCTCCTTGTCGTCCGCCCCGCGAGGCTTGGCCCCTCGCGAGGGTCTTGAGCTTGTGTTGATGAAGATGGGCCACGCTGGGCCTCCTTTGAGCCACGCCGCAGGCCGCAGGCAGGCTAGTCTGGGGACCCCCATTCCCAGAACGCCGATAGTAGCCCCCGGGCCCACGGCGCGCCCGAACTTGGCTGAATAGAGAGGCGAAAGGGCAAGTGCGAAGCGTCGCGGGCCCTAACAGCCTGTGGCCTTGGGCGCCGCGTGGCGGTTGATTGGACGTGGGCGCCTCTGCAACTGCGCGAGTCGGTAAAGGAGCGGCACCTGCCCCTTGCCTCCCTTGCTTTCTCCAGTTGCTGCCCAGATCCCCTTTCTTGCGCCTCTCCCCCCCGCCTCCGAAATCTTCAGATCTACTCTGCCTGCGTGCCCTAGCCAGACATGGCGCCTCGCCAAGCCCCGGTCGGAGCTTGGTACTCGTCTGCCTTGGACTCGCCGAACATGTTGGAGGCGAGCCTTGCTCGGCTGCGCCAGATGGCGACGGCGCAGGGCATCGACGGGGCGAAGGTGTTCAAGGCCGGCTCTGCCGTCCCTGAAGGCCAAGGGAGCACCTTCTACCCGCTCTTCGTGAGCGCCATTGTCGCCGGTCTAGTGCCTCCCTTTTCTGAGTTCTTCTTCTCTGTCCTCCGCCACTATAATATTCAAGCTCTGCACCTCCATCCCAACTCCGTCCTTCTTCTGGCGATCTTCACCTACTATCGCGAGGCTCACGTAGGGGTGAAACCCTCGGTGGCCTTGCTGCGCCACTACTTCTCCCTCCAGACCTCCCGTGGTTCCGCCTCCGCGTGTTCGAGCTTCGTCGCGTACGGCGGCTCCATCGCCATTTCGAACCCTGGGAAGAGGATTGAGGGCTTCAGGAGCAAGTGGGTCTTGGTGGATGCCAGGCACATCCACCCTTGGCTGATCCTGCCCACGGAGCACCCCGCGAGCTCCGACGACTGGTCCCGAGTGGAGCTTCTGGACCCCCGCGCGAAGCCGGTGTTGAAGAAGATGGACGCAGATCTGAGGCCGGCCAGCGTGGCAGCGGCGAAGCTGACCGGTGCTTTGCTGCTAAGGGAATTCCTGGAGCACCAGCTGGCTCCGCTTCGCCAGTACTCACTTCCGATGTGTAGGCCTCACCCGAGCCCCACGGTCTTGGCCGATGAGGATCTGGCTGCGGTCCTCTAGTCCTTGGTTGGGGGCGACGTGGCGAGGCTAGAGGGCGCTCCTACGCCCCTGTTCCTCCGCGAGGACTGGGAGAAGGTAGTAGGGTCCATGCCCGTCTTCAACGGGGACGGGCCCGTGCCCGTGGAGGCTCCAGAGGGCCTGGTGAACGTGTCCTCCGGTGACTCCAGCGAAGAGGAAGAAGAAGAGGAGCGGGAAGAGGGGGCTGATTCTGAGGCGGAGTCAAGGGCTCCCCCCCTTCGGCGCAGGTCCTGCGCTCTTCGCCTTGCTTCGAGTGATGATGATGAGGACGATGACAATCATGGAGGCGGGAGCCTGCCTCTGATCCCGACGAAGGACCGGACCGGGCTGATCCCCCGCGGGTCTGCCCCAGCCCCGAGGCGATTCGCGGGCGCACCCCCTGCTCCCGCGCTCCTTGAAGCTGATCCCAGCAACCGGCTCTCGGGCTTCAAGTACGGCCGGAGGCTGCTTGAGCCCGCAAGCGACGACCTGTAAGTGCTTGATTCCTGTCTTGATTATCGTTCTGTTGCTGAGGCTTGATGTCCGTGTCTTCCAGCTAGGCTGGCGCCCACGGCGAAGAAGTCGAAGGGAGCTCCTGAGGCCCCCTCCGCGGCAGCGCCTCTGCCAGAGAAAGGAGGTGACTGCGACACACGGGCCTCTCCTGCCCGGGCGTCCTCACGAGGCCAGGCTGAGCCTGCTGGGGCGAGCTCAGCCGCCATGGCCCAGGCGACCCCCGAGGTGCCCTTACCCGATGCTGCCTCCACAGCCGTCGTCGCGCAGCTGGTTCCACCTCAGGGTACCGTGGTCACGCTGCCGTCTTCTCCTCCTACTCCACCGACTGCTGCTTCTCCGACTACTGTTCTAGATCGTGCCGTTGCCGGACTGGACCGTCTGTGGCAGGATCTTCTGCGTGCCGACCCTCGTCTAGTGGCCGGGCGCTTGGAGCTGGCTTCTGGTTGGATTCGCTCCGATGCTTCGGTACGGGCGGCGCTGGTCCAGGCCTCGACGGCTTGCGACGAGGAGAAACAGGCCGTCCTTGAGGTGAAGGTTGCCCGCGACACTGCCTTGGGGGAGGCAGCTAGCGTCCGGGGTCGCTGCGAGACGCTGGAGGGCGAGCTGAAGGGCCTGCAGAACCAGCTTGCCGAAGAGGCCCGCCTTCGCCAAGAGCAGGAGGAAGGCATGAAGGCTCACGAGGCGGCCGTCAAGGACCTGGAGGCCAAGCTCAAGAGGCACCGTGGCCGCCTAGGCGCGCTGGAGCAAGAGCTGGAGGCGAGGAAGGTCGAGCTGGACGGCAAGGCCCGGGTTCTCGCCGAGGATCGCGTGGCCTTCGCGGATATGGAGGAGAAGGCTCACACTTCATTGAAGACGCTTTATGATAGCGGCCTTGAGAGCCCACTGGCTGGTGAGGAGGATGGCCCCGCCAAGCTGCTTCCCTTCCTGGTTCGCGCCCTTCAAGACGTCACCCTTGGCCTTGGCCCTACGGCTGAGGCCGAGGCATGCGTCTTGTCTTCTGCAGCACTGACGCGGGTCTTCATCCACATCTATTTTCATGACCCCAACATCGACCTCGACAGCCTGCTGGAGCCAGTGAGCGGCGAGCGTGCCGCTGCCGCTGCTGAGGCCGTGAAGGGTCGCGCGGAGGCTCTGCTGGGGAAGTTCCGAGCCTTCAGTACCAAGCCGAAGCGGAGCGCTGCAAGCCCTGCTGCTCCACAAGGCGAACCTGCTCCGCGCAGCTCCACCGCCGGCAAGTGACTCCCTCGTGGCTTCCGTCCTGCTTTTAATTCCTGCGCATGTACCATGCCTCGGGGAGGCGTTAAAACTTGTGTTTGATGCTGTGATAACTGTATGGACTGTAATATTTGCTTTCAAATTACCTGAAATTTGCATTATGCCTTCCTACTTGCTTGTGTTCTACGCCGGCAGAGCCCGGCCCCGCGCATACCTCAGCCGCCATTGGCCCCGACCGGAAACTAGGACGGGGCCAAGGAGTGAGGGGCTACGTGACAAGTTAGGCTCCTGAGTCACGATGCTCAGGAGTCCCCCTTGCCGCTCGAACATCAAGTAGGGAGGTGAGATGCGGGTGGATCTGCCGTTCTACGTCTGCAGAGCCTGGCCCTGCGCATACCTCAACCGCCGTTAGCCTTTTGGAACTAAGGAGTGAGGGGCTACGTGACCAGTTAGACTCCCGAGTCGCGATGCTCAGGAGTCCCCCTTGATGCTCAAACGGCCTTCGTACCTTGGCTCCGCTCGGGGAGGGACGTGCGACGAACCAGGCCCGGGGGGGCCTGGCCGGGTGGCGTGCGTCTAGGCGTGACCCAGGCGCAGCCCCCGTGCCCAGCCCCCTCGCGCGGCACTCCCGAGGGGAGGCGTTGCAACGAGGCCGGACACTAAGCCCCAGGCTCCCTGAGGTTGATGCGGCCCGAGGGCCACCCTCAGTTGTCTATCACCAGCGCGGAGCATAGCGCTTCCGTATGTGCACGGGCATAGCCGCTCCTCGGCAGTGTCGTCAGCCAGCGCGGAGCATGGTGCTTCCACTGGTGCGTGGGAGGGGGCTCCCCTCCGGGAGGAGCCCCCGGGGCGTATACAGCCCCACCCTGACACGTGGCTGGCACGGTAGGGCTTGACGAGGTGTATCTGGGCACCCGTGGGCCAGCGCGGACTCACGGGGCCCTACCTCAAGGCGGGTTGCGCCTGGCTCTGGGCCTTATCTTGGAGTGTGTTCCTGCAAATTTGGCTAGATGCCGGTGCTCTACGTCTTCGGGTCCCGGCTCTCGAGCTGGTCTCAGCCATCGCTGGCATGCCAGGTCGCGATGCCATGGACAAGACCAGAGGGTGAGGGCCGGAGAGCCGGTAGGAGCCCTGAGTCACGATGCTCAGGCACCCCCCCTTTAACGCGCAAGCTGGGTTAGATGTCGAAACTCTACGTCCTCGGGTCCCGGCTCTCGAGCTGGTCTCAGCTAGCTTGCCAGGTTGCGATGCCATGGACAAGACCAGAGGGTGAGGGCCGGAGAGCCGGTAGGAGCCTTGAGTCGCGATGCTCAGGCACCCCCCCTTTAACGCGCAAGTTGGGTTAGATGTCGAAACTCTACGTCCTTGGGTCCCGGCTCTCGAGCTGGTCTCAGCCGTCGCTGGCTTGCCAGGTCGCGATGCCATGGACAAGACCAGAGGATGAGGGCTGGAGAGCCGGTAGGAGCACTGAGTCGCGATGCTCAGGCACCCCCCCTTTAACGCGCAAGTTGGGTTAGATGTCGAAACTCTACGTCCTCGGGTCCCAGCTCTCGAGCTGGTCTCAGCCGTCGCTGGCTTGCCAGGTCGCGATGCCATGGACAAGACCAGAGGGTGAGGGCCGGAGAGCCGGTAGGAGCCCTGAGTCGCGATGCTCAGGCACCCCCCCTTTAACGCCCAAGATTCCGACACCCAAGAGGAAACGGCACAAAATAACAAGCATGATGGATCGAAAGCATAGGCCTAAGATAAGCGCAAGAAGGGTACACGCCGCTGGGTCAGGCCCGAGCGACTTGCGGATGATGCAGCCCGAGGGGCGCCCCCAATAAGGTAAGCTAAGGACATGAAATAAAAGGGATACACGCCGCATGGACGGACCCACGCGTTCTGGGAATAATGCGGCCCTGAGGTCGCTCCCAGCTGGAAACGAAACTTAAAAGATGTCACCTGATGATGTTGGGGACGAAGGGGTGTTGGTGTAGCAGACTCGGTGTGATGTGGGAGCCCGTCCTCATGAGCCCCCAGGCCCAGGGGCCTCAGGAGGCTTCGGAGGCGCTAGTGGCTCCTCGCGGGCCATCTCCGCCTCCACCAGGGCTGCGAAACGCCTGACTTCTTGAGCCTCCTGGATGGCCCTCATGAGGCGCTGGTGCACAGCAGCCACGTTCGGCAAGCCATAAGGCATGCACACGTAGCTGTGGGGCGGACCCTCGCAGCGTCCCACTCGCGAGGGCCAGAGGCACTCCTGAGACGCGGCTCGGTTGAGCCCCGGTATGTCGATGCAGACGCGCAGCCCACCATCCTCGCCTAGATGGGGGGCCACAGCGGGTAGGCGTCGGCTGCCTCTCATGGCCCTTGACTCCTGTAGCTCCTGAATGGCCTTGCTGACGAACTCCTGAGGGTTGGGCCCTCCTGGCCTTGCTTCTTCTTGAGGGAAACGTGCTGCTAAGCACGCCTCCACATGGTGCCCAAGCGCCTCCCTTGTGACCTTGGCGAGGTCGGCGGCCCTCCAGGGGAGAGCCCCCGAGCCCTGCCTGAGGAGGGCGCCGGGCGCGCTTCCCTATGCGATGGAAGGAGGTTCCCCCTGAGCAGGCGCGGGCCCTGAGGGGCCTGCCTCCTGAGGGGCCGGGCTGGACGATGTCTTCTTCTTCTTGGGGGCGGCCTCGGGAGGCCTCCGGCTTCCGCGGTCCGGGTCTTCCAGTGACGCGGCCTGAAAGGCTCGCTCCAGGGAGCACACTGCGTCCCTCTCTTCGCAGGGCATCGTGATGACCCCGCCACTTCCTGGCATCTTGAGGATGTTGTAGCCATGGTTGGTCACGGCCATGAACTTGGCCAGCGCCGGGTACCCGAGGATGGCGCTGTAAGGCAGGCGAATGTGGGCGACATCGAAGTCGATGAGCTCGGTACGGTAATTGTCGCGTGCCCCGAAGGTGACAGGAAGGCGGACTTGTCCAATCGAGACCGTGGAGCCGCCGGTGACTCCGGAGAAAGGCTTGGTTGGCTGAAGCTGACTGTAGGGCACCTGGAGATTGTTGAATGTTTCCACGGACAGGACGTTGAGCCCTGCTCCGCCGTCGATGAGGGTCCTGGTGACTAGCACGTTGCTGGTGATTGGGGAACAAAGCATCGGGAGGACTCCGGCTGTGGCCGCGCACTTGAGCTGATCTGCTGAACTGAACGTGATGGCGCATGCCGACCACCTGAGAGGGCGCGTGGCTTCGAGCTTAGGGAGGACTGCATTCACTTCGCGAGCAAACTGCTTGAAGATGCATTGAGAGGCTGGGGCTTGAGCTCCGCCCAGGATGCAGGCGATTGCCCGCGGTTCCTGGAAGCCCCCAGCCCCCTCATCCTGATGACGGTCTTCATTTCTCCTTGGCTGCGGCGGCAGAGGAGGGAGGCCTGCGTTCCCTTGTGGGCGATCCTCGCGAGGCTGATCCCTCCAGCCTCCCTCGCGAGGCGGGTCCTGCCAGCGATCCTCGCGAGGTTGGTTGCGCCACCCTTGGCGCGGGCCGCGGTCTTCCCAACATCCTGCGTTCCTTCCTCCTCCTCGGCCGTAGCCCCGGTCGCTGCGGTCGGGACGCCTGCCGACCCTTCCTTCACGCACGACCCGGAGCTCTTGGCATTCATTGGTGTTGTAGGTGTGGAGGTCGTGGTACACGTAGTACCGACTGCCCTTGGAGGATTCGGGCTGATCTCTGCCCCGCTTGGTGTCTGGCTCCGCCGCGAGTACGGCAACCCCCTTGCGCTTCACGTCCTTGGCCTTGGGCTTCTTCTCTTCTGGGTCTGCGGTAGGCAGCTCGAGGAGGGAGAGGCGTCCCTCCTCAGCCCTGGCACACTTGGTCGCCAAGTTGAACAGCTCCAAGGAGGTGCACAGGTCTTCATGCATCGCCAGCTCCTCCTTCATCTTGACGTCGCGCACACCGTCGGAGAAGGCCGAGATGATGGCCTCCTCCGTTACCTTGGGGATCTTGAGGCGTGCATTGTTGAAGCGCTGGATGTACTTCTGCGGGGTTTCCCCTGGCTGCTGCTTGATATGGCGCATGTCGCTCACGGTGGGTGGCCGGTCGCGAGTATCCTGGAAGTTGGCGATGAAGCGGGTGCACATCTCGTCCCATGAGGAGATCGTGCCTGGAGCCAGGTTCAGGAGCCAGGTGCGGGCTCCGTCCTTGAGTGCCATGGGAAACCAGTTGGCCATGACCTTCTCGTCCCCGTTGGCAGCCTCGATGCCCAACTCATAAATCTAGAGGAACTCTGCAGGGTCAGCCGTGCCGTCGTAGCGAGGAGGCAGGTCTGGCTTGAACTTGCCGGGCCACGCGACGCTGCGTAGCTCGGAGGTGAAGGCGCGACAGCCCGCTGTTGCCACAGGGGGCCTTGGGCGACGGAGAGCTTGGTCCTGCGGGTCCCCATGCAATGCGGCTGGGGGCATTGCAGGGTCTTCACGTGCTGGAGCAGGGAGCGCTCGGGCAGCTTCTCGAGGGCAAGGGACTTCTTGGCAGCTTCGCTCTTGCCGCGCTGGCACCTGACGGAGCGGGTTCCATCCAGGGGCTGCACGCCTTGGGGCCAGGGCGCCTTCTTGAGGAGGAGGCGGCTGAGGCGCCCCAGGAGCTTCATTGCCCGCGCAGGACGGGGCGCGATGCAGTGAGAAGGACGGCGCGGGGGAGCCCCCGGCGGCGCGGACGAGCTCGGCGACGCGGTCGAGCCACTCTTCGTATACGTCGTCGATGGGGCGGTAGCGCAGGAGCTCGTTTGCCGCGATGAGCGCAGCTCGGGCCTCCATGGCCGCACGGGGCGCGCGTGACGAAGAACCGGCGGGAGTGAGCGAGGGTGTGGCAGTGCGACCGTCCCGCCTCATGGATGGATGCTGGGACGATGCTTGCTGTTCGTTCCCCGCCGGGCCGGTGGCGGCGTTGACGGTAGGTGACGGGGAACGACGAGGGCGCCCCCCAACGGGGGCCGTCTGGGCGACACGGGAAGTGAGGGCGGCTCGGCGCTCGGCTCGAGCCCAACGAGCGTCAGACATGGATGCGATGGTCGGAGAAGAACGAGACGACGGAAAGCAAATTCCGGCGCACCCCTACCTGGCGCGCCAAATGTCGGATTTCGGGTTCCGGCAGACCCTTGAGGTTCGAACTTTGGGGTGCGCGCGGAGATTCAACCCTCTGCCTACTTGCTCTATGCCGAATCGCTAGGACCTAAACTACCAAACAGAACAACACAAGAGACACAAGGTTTATACTGGTTCAGGCCACCATTGTGGTGTAAAACCCTACTCCAGTGTGTGGTGTGGTGGATTGCCTCTCGGGCTGATGATGAACAATACAAGGAAGAACTGCCTCGCGGGGGTCTGCTCTTGGCTGGTGCTACTTGGTTCTGGCTCTTGGATTCTTGACCCGGCCTCTAGATGTCTCTACCCCGGGGGTGGCTAGTCCTATTTATAGGAAAAGGCCCTGGGCCTCTTCCCAAATATTGAGCGGGAAGGGCACCAACAATTAACCATTTTGAAGGGGAACAGCGGGTACACTTATCCTGACTAAAGTTGGTCCTCGTCTGCCAAAGGCTTTGGTGGTGACGCCTGTTTGGGCTCCACAATGACTTCCTTCCGGCCGTTGGGCTGGTCTTGGTCTTGTTGCACCGAAATGGATGCCTTTGCTTGATGCTCTCGCCCGCGCTTGCTCCCTTTGCACCAAAGAGGAAAGGGAGGACACTGCACGGGCTGGCGCCCGACTGGCGCCCTTGGTCGTCATGGGTTGCATCATGGGCACCTCGCGAGGTACCCCTCCTTGAACTCTCCGCCTCCTCGTGAGCCAGCCTGACGAGGTCGTGCCTGAGGAAGCTCCTTGTCGTCCGCCCCGCGAGGCTTGGCCCCTCGCGAGGGTCTTGAGCTCGTGTTGATGAAGATGGGCCATGCTGGGCCTCCTTTGAGCCACGCCGCAGGCCGCAGGCAGGCAAGTCTGGGGACCCCAGTTCCCAGAACGCCGACAGCAATACTTCATCAAGTTCTACTTTCCTCCCACTTACTTCTCTCGAGAGAAACTCTTTCTCCAGAAAGGACCCATTCTTGGCAACAAAGATCTTGCTTTCAGATCTGAGGTAGAAGGTATACCCAATGGTTTCCTTAGGGTATCCTATGAAGACGCATTTTTACGACTTGGATTCGAGCTTTTCAGGTTGAAGTTTCTTGACATAAGCATCACATCCCCAAACTTTTAGAAACGACAGCTTAGGTTTCTTCCCAAATATAATTCATACGGTGTCGTCTCAATGGATTTAGACGGTGCCCTATTTAAAGTGAATGTAGCTGTCTCTAGAGCGTATCCCCAAAATGATAGTGGTAAATCGGTGAGTGACATCATAGATCGCACCATATCCAATAGAGTGCGATTACGACGTACGGACACACTGTTACGCTAAGGTGTTCTAGGCAGCGTGAGTTGTGAAACGATTCCATATTTCCTTAAGTGCGTACCAAATTCGTGACTTAAATATTCTCCCCCACGATCTGATTGTAAGAACTTTATCTTTCGGTCACGTTGATTCTCTACCTCACTCTGAAATTCCTTGAACTTTTCAAATGTCTCAGACTTGTGTTTCATCAAGTAGACATACCCATATCTACTCAAGTCGTCAGTGAGAGTGAGAACATAACGATAGCCTCCGCGAGCCTCAACGCTCATTGGACCACACACATCAGTATGTATGATTTCCAATAAGTTGGTTGCTCGCTCCATTGTTCCGGAGAACGGAGTCTTGGTCATTTTGCCCATGAGGCATGGTTCGCATGTGTCAAATGATTCGTAATCAAGAGACTCCAAAAGTCCATCAACATGGAGCTTCTTCATGCGTTTGACACCAACGTGACCAAGGCGGCAGTGCCACAAGTATGTGGGACTATCGTTATCAACCTTACATCTTTTGGTATTCACACTATGAATATGTGTAACATCACGTTCGAGATTCATTAAGAATAAACCATTGACCAGCGGGGCATGACCATAAAACATATATCTCATATAAATAGAACAACCATTATTCTCGGATTTAAATGAGTAGCCATCTCGTATTAAACGAGATCCAGATACAATGTTCATGCTCAAAGCTGGCACTAAATAACAATTATTGAGGTTTAAAACTAATCCCGTAGGTAAATGTAGAGGTAGCGTGCCGACGGCGATCACATCGACCTTGGAACCATTCCCGACGCGCATCGTCACCTCATCCTTCGCCAGTCTCCACTTATTCCGCAGATCCTGTTTTGAGTTACAAATATGAGCAACCGCACCGGTATCAAATACCCAGGAGCTACTACGAGTACTGGTAAGGTACACATCAATTACATGTATATCACATATACCTTTGGTGTTGCCGCCCTTCTTGTCCGCTAAGTACTTGGGGCAGTTCCGCTTCCAGTGTCCGCTTCCCTTGCAATAAAAGCACTCGGTCTCAGGTTTGGGTCCATGCTTTGGCTTCTTCCCGGCAACTGGCTTACCGGGCGTGGCAACTCCCTTGCCGTCCTTCTTGAAGTTCTTCTTACCCTTGCCTTTCTTGAAACTAGTGGTTTTATTGACCATCAACACTTGATGTTCCTTTTTGATCTCCACCTCCGCTGATTTCAGCATTGAATATACCTCAGGAATGGTTTTCACCATCCCCTGCATATTGAAGTTCATCACAAAGCTCTTGTAGCTAGGTGGGAGTGACTGGAGGATTCTGTCGACCACCGCGTCATCCGGGAGATTAACTCCCAGTTGAGAAAAGCGGTTGTGCAACCCAGACATTTTGAGTATGTGCCCGCTGACAGAACCATTCTCCTCCATCTTACAACTATAGAACTTGTCGGAGACTTCATATCTCTCGACCCGGGCATGAGCTTGGAAAACCATTTTCAGCTCTTGGAACATCTCCTGCTCCATGCTGCTCAAAACGCTTTTGGAGCCCCGGTTCTAAGCTGTAAAGCATGCCGCTCTGAACCAGGGAGTAATCATCACTACGCGACTGCCGGGCGTTCATAACGTCTTGAGTTGCTGGGAAAACGGGTGCTTCACCTAGCGGTGCATCTAGGACATATGCTTTCTTGGCAACTATGAGGATGATCCTCAAGTTCCGGACCCAGTCCGTATAGTTGCTGCCATCGTCTTTCAGCTTGGTTTTCTCTAGGAACGCGTTGAAGTTGAGGGCAACATTAGCGTGGGCCATTTGATCTACAAGACATATTGCAAAGATTTTAGACTAAGTTCATGATAATTAAGTTCATCTAATCAAACTATATAATGAACTCCCACTCAGATAGACATCCCTCTAGTCATCTAAGTGATCCATGATCCGAGTCAACTAGGTCGTGTCCGATCATCACGTGAGACGGACTAGTCATCATCGGTGAACATCTTCATGTTGATCGTATCTTCTATATGACTCATGTTCGACCTTTCGGTCTCTTGTGTTCCGAGGCCATGTCTGTACATGCTAGGCTCGTCAAGTCAACCTAAGTGTTTTGCATGTGTAAATCTGGCTTACACCCGTTGTATGTGAACGTTAGAATCTATCACACCCGATCATCACATGGTGCTTCGAGACAACGAACTTTCGCAACGACGCACAGTTAGGGGGAACACTTTATTGAAATTATTATGAGGGATCTTCTTATTTACTACCGTCGTTCTAAGCAAATAAGATGCAAAAACATGATAAACATCACATGCAATCAAATAGTGACATGATATGGCCAATATCATTTTGCTCCTTTTGATCTCCATCTTCGAGGCGCCATGATCATCATCGTCACCGGCATGACACCATGATCTCCATCATCATGATCTCCATCATCGTGTCTTCATGAAGTTGTCACGCCAACGATTACTTCTACTTCTATGGCTAACGGTTTAGCAATAAAGTAAAGTAATTACATGGCGTTATTCAATGACACACATGTCATACAAAAATAAAAGACAACTCCTACCTGCCGGTTGTCATACTCATCAACATGCAAGTCGTGATTCCTATTACAAGAACATGATCAATCTCATACATCACATATATTTCATTCATCACATCCTTTTGGCTATATCACATCACAAGGCATATGCTGCAAAAAAAGCTAGATGTCGTCTAATTGTTGTTGCATGTTTTTACGTGGCTGCTATAGGTTTCTAGCAAGAACGTTTCTTACCTACGCCAAAACCACAATGTGATATGTTAATTTCTATTTACCCTTCATAAGGACCCTTTTCATCGAATCCGATCCGACTAAAGTGGGAGAGACAGACACCCGCTAGCCACCTTATGCAACTAGTGCATGTTAGTCGGTGGAATCTGTCTCACGTAAGCGTACGTGTAAGGTCGGTCCGGGCCGCTTCATCCCACGATGCCGCCGAAACAAGATAAGACTAGTAGTGGCAAGTAAATTGACAAAATCGACGCCCACAACAATCTTGTGTTCTACTCGTGCATAGAAACTACGCATAGACCTAGCTCATGATGCCACTGTTGGGGAACATTGCAGAAAATAAAAATATTCTATGCATCACCAAGATGAATCTATGGAGTCATCTAGCAACGAGAGAGAGGATTGCATCTACATACCCTTGTAGATCGCGAGCGGAAGCGTTCAAGAGAACGGGGTTGATGGAGTCGTACTCGTCGTGATCCAAATCACCGATGATCCTAGCGCCGAACGGACGGAACCTCCGCGTTCAACACACGTACGGTTGGGGAAGACGTCTCCTCCTTCTTGATCTAGCAATGGGAAAGGAGAGGTTGATGGAGATCCAGCAGCACGACGGCGTGGTGGTGGAAGCAGCGGCGATCTCGGCAGGGCTTCGCCAAGCTCAGCGAGAGGGAGAGGTGTTACGGAGGGAGAGGGAGGCGCCAGGGGCTAGGGTGCGCAACCCTCCCTCCCCCCTCTTTATATAGGGGCCCTGGGGGGGCGCCGGCCCCAAAGAGATCCAATCTCAAGGGGGGGGGGGCAAGGGGGGGACTTGCCCCCCAAGTCAGGTGGGGCGCCCCCCACCCCCAGGGTTTCGAACCCTAGGCACAGGGGGGCCCAAGGGGGGCGCACCAGCCCACCAGGGGCTGGTTCCCTTCCCACTTCAGCCCATGGGGCCCTCCGAGATCGGTGGCCCCACCCGGTGGACCCCCGGGACCCTTCCGGTGGTCCCGGTACAATACTGGTGACCCCCGAAACTTTCTCGGTGGCCGAAACTGGACTTCCTATATACAAATCTTCACCTCCGGACCATTCCGGAACTCCTCGTGACATCCGGGGTCTCATCCGGGACTCCGAATAAATTTTGGGTTACCGCATACTAATATCTCTACAACCCTAGCGTCACCGAACCTTAAGTGTGTAGACCCTACGGGTTCGGGAGACACGCAGACATGACCGAGACGACTCTCCGGTCAATAACCAACAGCGGGATCTGGATACCCGTGTTGGCTCCTACATGCTCCTCGATGATCTCATCAGATGAACCACGATGTCGAGGATTCAAGTAATCCCGTATACAATTCCCTTTGTCAATCGGTACGTTACTTGCCCGAGATTCGATCGTCGGTATCCCAATACCTCATTCAATCTCGTTACCGGCAAGTCACTTTACTCGTATCGTAATGCATGATCCCGTGACCAACCACTTGGTCACATTGAGCTCATTATGATGATGCATTACTGAGTGGGCCGAGAGATACCTCTCTGTCATACGGAGTGACAAATCCCAGTCTTGATTCGTGTCAACCCAACAGACACTTTCGGAGATACCTGTAGTATACCTTTATAGCCACCCAGTTACGTTGTGACGTTTGGTACACCCAAAGCACTCTTATGGTATCCGGGAGTTACACGATCTCATGGTCTAAGGAAATGATACTTGACATTAGAAAAGCTCTAGCAAACGAACTACACGATCTTGTGCTATGCTTAGGACTGGGTCTTGTCCATCACATCATTCTCCCAATGATGTGATCCCGTTATCAATGACATCCAATGTCCATGGTCAGGAAACCGTAACCATCCATTGATAAACGAGCTAGTCAACTAGAGGCTCACTAGGGACATGTTGTGGTCTATGTATTCACACATGTATTACGATTTCCGGATAACACAACTATAGCATGAACAATATACAATTATCATGAACAAGGAAATATAATAATAACCATTTTATTATTGCCTCTAGGGCATATTTCCAACAAGAACTCGGTGAAGTTCCTTGCGGTCCTCAGCCTTGATATCGCCCACACACATAGCGTGTGATCAACATACACGCCGGTAGGGAAGAGCCTCTCCGGCACGATGGGTGGGAAGCGGTAGCTTGGTCCGGTGTACTGCATGGCTGAGGGATGTGCAGAAGACGGAGAATGCGTCGAAGAGCAAGAAGGAAGATGGATGAGGGATAACAGAGGCAGAGGGTGGCTTAAATAGCCGTAGTGCTACGTGTTATTTGGCCGTGTGAACAGTTTGTGGCCATTTTGCATGATAAAAATAAATTGCACGCGTGGCCATTTGGCAGAGGCAGAAGAAGAAGAAGCTAATTGCACGCGTGGGAATCCGTGGTCATATATATTATATGAACAAAAAGAGACACTTTTTGAATAGTTTGTGGCCATTTTGCATGATAAAAATAAATTTGGCCCTTAAAAATTGGTCATTTGCTACACAATGTCAATTGATTTCAAATGAGGCAAAAATATAGAGCCAGCACGTTCACAAAAAACAGAGCAAACGATGCAAAAATACAGAGCCAACACGTTCACAAAAAACAGAGCAAACAATGAAAAAAACGACGCAATTTGACGGCCCAACCAGAGCTTGGTTTGCTTTTGGGCCCAATAACAACGTTTTTTCCACCGAGTCAGTGGTGGGCGAGCTGCCGAGCACAACCAATAGGATCGCCTGTCACGGATCGCCCCATGATCCAACGATGCGGAGCCGTCCTTGTGATCCAACGGCACGGAGCCTGCACACAGCTAGCCCACCTAGTTCCTTCTAGAAGGCCAGATCTGAGGGGTGTCGCTTGGCGCGAGGGTATGATCGGATAGCTAACGTTGGGAGCTAGGGTTAGGCGAAACCCCGCGGGGTTTAGAGGGGTTTTGAGCTGGTCAACGGGGTTTCAATGGCTTTGACTGAGCATAACTAATTTAGAAAAAAATGAAAAATATGAAACCTTCGCCGTTCGTCATTTTATAAGAAAACTAACGAGGAAAATACTAAACTTGGTCTATGGTCATTTTCATGAAAAAACCCTAGCTGGCACGATCGAGGTTAAATGAGCAACATTAATTGTAAAAAAATCAAAAAAATATATAACCTGCGCACAATGTTGTCTTATGTGACATTGTTACCAACCAAAAATCATAAACTTGGTCTATAGTCATTTTCATGAGAAAACCTTCACACATATGAGCTATCATGTACATGATTTCATAGAGTTCAAGGAGAGGAGGTGGTGTTACTTTCTGTTTTTGAATTTTTTTAAAAAAATCAAAAAAACACTAAAGTTTTATTTTAAAGTGAATAAGAAGGATCTGAAGTTAGTTTTCCATTTTCATATTTCAAGATGTGTTTTTAATAGTTTTTATATTAAAGCATATGTTTTCAAAAGAAAATGTAAAAAAATTGAAGATTAATTCAAAAAATAGTGAGACTTCGAATCTACACTATGGAAAGTGAATATGTGTTAATAAAAAAACATTCGGCTCATTTAGAGTAGGTTCAAAAAAACTTGATTACAAATGGGCTGTTTACCCTAGCCTGGGAGCTCATTTGGAGCACATTTTCTCAAATTCAAATTTATTTGACCTCCTCTAAATCACTTCAAATTTTGCACACATGATCTCCTACACAAACATAGATAGTTTGCCAAGGTTTTACTTGTTTTTGCATTTTCTTGAATTTGTACTGTCCAGGTTTGCCAAGGTTTACATGATCTCATTTGGAGCATGCATTTGATTTCCTACACAACATGTGTGATCACTGCAACACCTAAGATCATAGTTCACAACATCTAAACATAACTAACCATAGATTCAGGACAGACAAATATACCACATGCAAATTTAAGGACAGACAAATATAGATAGCATAACCAGATTACTAGCATAACCAAATTCAGTTCAACAGACCATAACCAATGACATTCAGTTCAACACACCAAAAGTAACCCAACAGTTCAACAAACCAAACTAAAACTAACACAACATCACATCATCGATCACATCATGCCGGAGTTAGGGCCTTCGCGAGGGCGGCATGCTTCCCCCTGATCATGTAGTCCTCCCCGCGAATTGCCACATCCTCAGCATGAGATAGAAGGTGATCGAAGCGGCCATCCCTTGGCTTTGGCTTGGTGGTGCAGTAGGGGCAGTGCCACTTCTTGAACTTGCGGAACTCCCTTGGCCTTGATCTTCTCCACCTCCTTGGCTGTGAAGGACGCGACGTTGCCCTTGTACACATCATCTCCAGAATCATACTGCACACAAGAATGAATTGCATTAGATTCATATACACCATGTCAAAGGAACTAAATGAACAAGGGATATGCTTACCTCATATTCAGAATCGTCACTAAACCCCCCCTCATATGGGTCGTAGTCGGCCAGCTTCCTCTTCCTCCCCCACAACCATCATCCTCCTGAATATACAATTACATCCATCACTAGTAGCCAATTGAAAATTGGTATGCACACATGACACATTGATCATAGGGATAATATACTCCCAATATCAGAAATGTTTTAGAAGTGGGTTTTTTTATTTCTGTGCCCCTTAGCTCTATGCATTCAAAAACCACATCCATCACTAGTATACCAATGTATTAGATTTGTACACACATTGATCAAAAACCCCAATATGACATTCAAATAACACATTGATCATTGGTCATGCACACACATTGAAGAACGGAGCTAATATATCGATTTTATATACTAATGAATCAAAAACCCCAATATGACAAATTTACACACATTGAATCAAAATTATAACTTCTTAATCAATGGATTCCATTTGGGCATATGACATTCAAAACCCAATCTGAGTAGCATTCAAAAACATCTAGCATTAAAAACCCCAATCTGTGAGCACTAAAAACAAATCTAATGAGCATCATAGCATTAAAACCCAAATTTGTTCACAACATCTAGCATTTTTGCAACAAATTTATCCAAATCTGAAAACAAATCTAAAAACCTCAATCATTGCATCACCTAAAACCATAGTTCACAACATAGCATTTTTGCAACGAATTTATCCAACAAACTCTAGTCCAAAAACCCCCGTCCCCCAACCATACCCTACAGAAAACCCCCACCCATCCATCAAACCAACTACTCTAACCATCTGAATTACCGTATGAATCAAAATCTAACCAATGCAACTAGGGAGCAATTAACTCTACAAGCTAAGCAAGTGCAAATACCTGCTCCTCCACGGCAGACGGCACAACGGGGGCATCTGGATTAACTGCACCGCTCGATGCCTTCACCTTCTGCAGCGATGAGGCGGAGCCCGCCACATCCGTAATGGTTGCGAGTTTCCCCACACCGCCGTGGACGCCGCCGACATCCGCAGTCGCCACGCCTGGACCCTGCTGCTCCACCATATCTCCGGCCGCTGCGCCAGTGTCGCCACGAGTGTCGACCATCTTACAGATGGAGGAGATGAAGGTGAGGAAGTGGATGCGGTGGGGAGAGTGAGACGGTGCAGTGGAGGCAGTGGAGGAGAGCGATACGACGCCGGTGGGGGAGAGGAAGACGATGCGGCAGGAAGGGGATTTGGGGGTAAATGGTAGGGGCGATGGAGGTGGTTGCCCTCTTTATATGATGGGACATTTTGGGCATGTCCATGGACATGTGCTACCCCACGACCGCGGTCTTGCATGCGTCCACGTATACGTGGCCCCACTCATCAGCTAACGGTCAAAGGCATTGACCCGACGGCAACTTCCATTATAACCTGTTCTGAGGGTTTCGGGCAAGGGAGTGGGGGAAAGTGAGCAAAAGTTAATAGAGTGGGGATGAATGAGTAGAGCTAAGGAACCAGGGGCACAAAAATAAAAATCCCTTAAGTCAAACAAATGATTTTCTAAATTATCCGTATCTTTTAGACCGTAACTCCGATTTTAACATGTTATATATGAAATTTGATTAGAAAAATGTGTGGAATCTCAATATGATGTTCATTTCACCTGTTAAATATTCTTTAAATATTTTTTTTGGAAGCAATCTTATGATTTATAGCGCACGATCCATTTTTCTTTCATACCGGCGGCGATCCCGATTGCAAATAAACACCCCCACTATAACCATATAGGAAAAAAACATCAATAACAACACATGCATACCTCTGAAAACGTCCCAGGGGAAAACAATAGATTTCTCATCGCGAGAGTGAGAGAAAGAGAGAGAGAGAGAGGGAGGAGAGAGGGAGAGATGGAGGAGAGAGGGAGAGAGAGAGACGCCTTAGGATTAAGCATATTCAAGCACGTTTTGTTTTGTGTGAACACTGAGGACATCGTTGGTGAGAGTGAGAAGGAGGATAAGAGGCAACACAAATATGATGCCTCACTAAAATAAAGGAGATGGACCTATTGTGTTCTTGAGTGATGGTTATTGGGTTAAGAGCGTGGATTATGTTTTTTCTCCCATTGCAACGCACGGGCTCTTTTGCTAGTATATATGATAGCTTTTCTCAAAATTTGAACTCTCATGCACCATTTATTGGATCCAACATACTTTTTTCCTTTTGTGCAAAATTGTTTTTCTTTGTAGCAACATGGCTAATGAAACTGCTCCTGCAAGGAGGAATTACGTCACATGGGATGATGAGATGGACGATGCAATGCTTGAGTGAAGGAAATATGCCCTAGAGGCAATAATAAGGTTTCTGGAAGAAGAGTTGTATATGATGCAACTAGAAGGTTTTGTCGATCCAAAGGGTGCTAACAAAGTGTGCAAGCTCCAGCGATCCATTTATGGACTGGTGCAAGTCTCTCGGAGTTGTAATAAACGCTTTGATAGTGTGATCAAAGCATATGGTTTTATACAGACTTTTGGAGAAACCTGTATTTACAAAAAAGTGAGTGGGAGCTCTATAGCATTTCTGATATTATATGTAGATGGCATATTGTTGATTTGAAATGATATAGAATTTCTGGATAGCATAAAGGGATACCTGAATAAGAGTTTTTCTATGAAAGACCTCAGAGAAGCTGCTTACGTATTGGGCATCAAGATCTATAGAGATAGATCAAGACGCTTAATTGGACTTTCACAAAGCACATACCTTGATAAAGTTTTGAAGAAGTTCAAAATGGATCAGTCGAAGAAAGGGTTCTTGCCTGTGTTACAAGGTGTGAAGTTGAGTCAGACTCAATGCCCGACCGCTTCAGAAGATAGAGAGAAAATGAAAGTCATTCCCTATGCTTCAGCCATAGGTTCTATCATGTATGCAATATTGTGTACCAGACCTGATGTGTGCCTTGCTATAAGCATAGCAGGGAGGTATCAAACTAATCCCAGAGTGGAGCACTGGACAGCGCTCAAGAACATCCTGAAATACCTGAAAAGGACTAAGGATATGTTTCTCATTTATGGAGGTGAAAAAGAGCTCGTCGTAAACGGTTAGGTCGATGCAAGCTTTGACACTCATCGGGATGACTCTAAGTCGCAAACCAGATACATATTTGTATTCAATGGAGGAGCTGTTAGTTGGTCCAATTCCAAGCAAAGCATCATGGCGGGATCTACGTGTGAAGCAGAGTACATTGCTGCTTCAGAATCAGCAAATGAAGGAGTTTGGATGAAGGAGTTCGTATCTGATCTAGGTGTCATACCTAGTGCATCGGGTCCAATGAAAATCTTTCGTGACAATACTGGTGCAATTGCCTTGGCAAAGGAATCCAGATTTCACAAGAGAACCAAGCACATCAAGAGACGCTCCAATTCCATCCGTCATCAAGTGTCGGAAGGGGACACAGAGATTTGCAAGGTACACACGGATCTGAATGTTGTAGACCCATTGAATAAGCCTCTTTCACGAGCAAAACATGATCAGCAACAAAGCTCCATGGGTGTTAGAATCATTACTATGTAATCTAGATTATTGACTCTAGTGCAAGTGGGAGACTGAAGGAAATATGCCCTAGAGGCAATAATAAAGTTATTATTTATTTCCTTAATTCATGATAAATGTTTATTATTCATGCTAGAATTGTATTAACCGGAAACTTAGTACATGTGTAAATACATAGACAAAACATATAGTCCCTAGTATGCCTCTACTTGACTAGCTCGTTAATCAAAGATGGTTATGTTTCCTAACCATAGACATGTGTTGTCATTTGATGAACGGGATCACATCATTAGGAGAATGATATGATGGACATGACCCATCCGTTAGCTTAGCATTATGATCGTGTCAGTTTCATTGCTACTGCTTTCTTCATGACTTATACAAGTTCCTTAGACTATGAGATTATGCAACTCCCGAATACCGTAGGAACACTTTGTGTGCTACCAAACGTCACAATGTAAAAGGGTGATTATGAAGGTGCTCTACAGGTGTCTCCGAAGGTATTTGTCAGGTTGGCCTAGATCGAGATTAGGATTTGTCACTCTGTGTTTCGAAGAGGTGTCTCTGGGCCCACTCGGTAATACTCATCACTATAAGCCTTGCAAGCATTGTGACTAATGAGTTTGTTGCGGGATGAAGTATTACGGAACGAGTAAAGAGACTTTCCCGTAATGATATTGAACTAGGTATGATGATACCGACGATCAAATCTTGGGCAAGTAACATACCGATGACAAAGGGAACAACGTATGTTGTTATGCGGTTTGACCGATAAAGATCTTCGTAGAATATGTAGAAACCAATATGAGCATCCAGGTTCCGCTATTGGTTATTGACCGGAGACGTGTCTCGGTCATGTCTACATAGTTCTCGAACCCATAGGGTCCGCACACTTAACGTTCGATGACGATTGGTATTATGAGTTTATGAGATATGATGTACCGAAGGTTGTTCGGAGTCCCGGATGTGATCATGGACATGATGAGGGGTCTCGAAATGGTTGAGACATAAAGATTGATATATTGGACGACTATATTCGGACACCGGAAGTGTTCTGGAGAAGTTTCGAATAAAACAGGAGTGCCGGAGGGTTATCAGAAACGCTGGGGGAACTATTGGGCCTCGATGGGCCTTAGTGGAGAGAGAGAGGGGCGGCCAGGGCAGGCCGCGCGCCCCCTCCCCCTTGAGTCCGAATAGGACAAGGAAGGGGGGGGGCGGCGCCCCCCTTTTCTTCTCCCTCTCCCTCTCCTTCCTTCCCCTATCTCCCTTTTGGTGGAAACCTACTAGGACTTGGAGTCCTTGTAGGATTCCCCTATTGGGGGAGCGCCAAGGAGAGCCGTGTGCGGTGCCCCCCTCCACAGTTTTCCACCTCGGTCATATCATCGTAATGCTTAGGCGAAGCCCTGCGCCGGTAATTTCATCATCACCGTCACCACGCCGTCGTGCTGACGGAACTCTCCCTCGGCCTCAGCTGGATCTAGAGTTCGAGGGACGTCACCGAGCTGAACGTGTGCAGACCGTGGAGGTGTCGTGCATTCGGTACTTGATCGGTTGGATTGCGAAGACGTTCGACTACATCAACCACGTTACATAACGCTTCCGCTTTCGGTCTACGAGGGTACATGGACACTCTCCCCCGTTTCTATGCATCACCTAGATAGATCTTGCGTGATCGTAGGAAAATTTTGAAATTACCGCGTTCCCCAACAATGGCATCTGAGCCAGGTCTATGCGTAGATGTTATATGCACGAGTAGAACACAAAGAGTTGTGGGCGATAATAGTCATACTGCTTACCAGCATGTCATACTTTGATTCGGCGGTATTGTTGGATGAAGCGGCCCGAACCGACATTACATGACCGCGTTCTGGTTCTACCGACGTGCTTATGCACATATGTGACTGGCGAGTGTCTGTTACTCCAACTTTAGTTGAATCGAGTGTGGCTACGCCCGGTCCTTGTTTAAGGTTAAAACAACACACTTGACAAAAAATCGTTGTGGTTTTGATGTGTAGGTAAGAATGGTTCTTGCTAGAAGCACGTAGCAGCCACGTAAAACTTGCAACAACAAAGTAGAGGACGTCTAACTTGTTTTTGCAGGGCTTGCTGTGATGTGATATGGTCAAGCTTGATGTGATATAAATTGTTGTATGAGATGATCATGTTTTGTAACAAAGTTATCGGCAACTGGCAGGAGCCATATGGTTGTCGCTTTATTGTATGCAATGCAATCACCATGTAATTGTTTTACTTTATCACTAAGCGGTAGCGATAGTCATAGTAACAATAGTTGGCGAGACAACAACGATGCTACGATGAAGATCAATGTGTCGCGCCCATGACAATGGAGATCATGATGATGCTTCGGTGATGGAGATCATGAGCACAAGATGATGATGGCCATATCATGTCACATATTTTGATTGCATGTGATGTTTATCTTTTATGCATCTTATTTTGCTTAGTACGGCGGTAGCATTATAAGATGATCCCTTACTAAATTTCAAGGGACAAGTGTTCTCCCTGAGTATGCACCGT
This sequence comes from Triticum aestivum, assembly GCF_018294505.1. Taxonomy (NCBI): domain Eukaryota; kingdom Viridiplantae; phylum Streptophyta; class Magnoliopsida; order Poales; family Poaceae; genus Triticum; species Triticum aestivum. The sequence continues at coordinate 220,114,043 of NC_057798.1, read as the reverse complement.
TGCTATAGTTTGTCGTGCCGAGACACCACGTGATGATCGGGTGTGATAAGCTCTATGTTCACATACAACGGGTGCAAGCCAGTTTTGCACACGCAGAATACTCGGGTTAAACTTGACGAGCCTAGCATATGCAGATATGGCCTCGGAACACTAAGACCGAAAGGTCAAACGTGAATCATATAGTAGATATGATCAACATAGTGATGTTCACCATTGAAAACTACTCCATCTCTCGTGATGATCGGACATGGTTTAGTTGATTTGGATCACGTGATCACTTAGATGACTAGAGGGATGTCTATCTAAGTGCGAGTTCTTAAGTAATATGATTAATTGAACTTTAATTTATCATGAACTTAGTCCTGATAGTTATTTTGCATGTCTATGTTATTGTAGATCAATGGCATGTGCTACCATTCCTTTGAATTTTAATGCGTTCCTAGAGAAAGCTAAGTTGAAAGATGATGGCAGCAACTACACAGATCGGGTCCATAACTTGAGGATTATCCTCATTGCTGCACAGAAGATTACGTCCTAGAAGCACCGCTAGGTGCCAGGCCTGCTACAGATGCTACTGATGACGTTAAGAACGTCTGGAAGAGCAAAGCTGATGACTACTCGATAGTTCATTGTGCCATTCTTTACGGCTTAGAATCGGGACTTCAAAGACGTTTTGAATGTCATGGAGCATATGAGATGTTCCAAGAGTTGAAGTTAATATTTCAAGCAAATGCCCGAGTTGAGAGATATGAAGTCACCAACAAGTTCTACAACTGAAAAATGGAGGAGAATAGTTTTGTCAGTGAACACATACTCAGAATGTCTGGGTACCGTAACCACTTGACTCAGCTGGGAGTTGATCTTCCAGTTGATAGTGTCATTGACAGAGTTCTCCAATCACTACCACCAAGCTATAAAGGCTTCGTGATGAACTATAATATGCAAGGGATGAAAAAGACTATTCCCGACCTCTTGGCGATGCTAAAGGTTGCGGAGGTAGAAATCAAAAAGGAGCATCAAGAGTTGATGGTCAACAAGACCACTAGTTTCAAGAAAAAGGACAAAGGGAAGAAGGGGAACTTCAAGAAGAACGACAAAAAGGTTGTTGCTCAAGAGAAGAAACCCAAGTATGGACCTAAGCCTGAAACTGAATGCTTCTACTGCAAAGGGAATGGTCACTTGAAGCAGAACTGCCCCAAGTATTTGCCGAAAAAGAAGGATGGAAAAGTGAAAGGGGCTACAGATTAAATGAAGATTGGCTAAGGACGAGGTGACGATGCGCGTGGGAAATGGTTCCAAGGTCGATGTGATCGCCGTCGGCACGCTACCTCTACATCTACCATCGGGATTAGTTTTAGACCTGAATAATTGTTAGTTGGTGCCAGCGTTGAGCATGAACATTATATCTGGATCTTGTTTGATGAGAGACGGTTATTCATTTAAATCGGAGAATAATGGTTGTTCTATTTATATGAGTAATATCTTTTATGGTCATGCACCCTTGCTAAGTGGTCTATTTTTGTTGAATGTCGATAGTGATGATACACATATTCATAATATTGAAGCCAAAAGATGCAAAGTTGATAATGATAGTGCAACTTATTTGTGGCACTGCCGTTTGGGTCATATTAGTGTAAAGCACATGAAGAAAGTCCATGCTAATGGACTTTTGGAATCACTTGATTATGAATCACTTGGTGCTTGTGAACCGTGCCTTATGGGCAAGATGACTAAAACTCCGTTCTCCGGAATAATGGAACGCGCTACTGACTTATTGGAAATAATACATAATGATGTATGCGGTCCAATGAGTGTTGAGGCTCGTGGCGGGTATCATTATTTTCTTACCTTCACAGATGATTTGACAGATACGGTTGTATCTACTTGATGAAACATAAGTCTGAAAATTTGAAAATAATTTCTAAGTGAAGTGGAAAATCATTGTAACAGGAAAATAAAGTTTCTACGATCTGATCATGGAGGAGAATATTTGAGTTACGAGTTTGGTCTTCATTTGAAACAACATGGGATAGTTTCACAATTAACGCCACCTAGAACACCACAGTGAAATGGTGTGTCCGAACGTCGTAACCGTACTTTATTAGATATGGTGCGATCTATGATGTCTCTTACTGATTTACCGCTATCATTTTGGGGTTATGCTTTAGAGACGGCTGCATTCACTTCAAATAGAGCACCATCAAAATCCGTCGAGACGACGCCTTATGATCTATGGTTTGGCAAGAAACCAAAGTTTTCGTTTCTTAAAGTTTGGGGCTGCGATGCTTATGTGAAAAAGCTTCAACCTGATAAGCTCGAACCCAAATCGGAGAAGTGCATCTTCATAGGATACCCAAAGGAAACTGTTGGGTACACCTTCTATCACAGATCTGAAGGCAAAATCTTTATTTCTAAGTATGGATCCTTTCTAGAGAAGGAGTTTCTCTCGAAAGAATTGAGTGTGAGGAAACTAGAACTTGATGAGGTAACTGTACCTTCTCCCTTATTGGAAAGTAGTTCATCACAGAAATCAGTTCCCGTGATTCCGACACCAATTAGTGAGGAAGCTAATGATGATGATCATGAAGCTTCAGATCAAATTACTATCGAACCTCGTAGGTCTTCCAGAGTAAGATCCGCACCAGAGTGGTATGGTAATCCTGTTCTGGAAGTCATGTTACTAGACCATGATGAACCTACGAACTATGAGGAAGCGATGATGAGCCCAGATTCCGCGAAATGGCTTGAGGCCATGAAATCTGAGATGGGATCCATGTATGAGAATAAAGTGTGGCTTTGGTGGACTTGCCCGATGATCGACAAGCCATAGAAAATAAATGGATCTTTAAGAAGAAGACCGACGTAGACGGTTATGTTACTGTTTACAAAGCTTGACTTGTCGTGAAAGGTTTTCAACAAGTTCAAGGAGTTGACTATGATGAGACTTTCTCACCCGTAGCGATGCTCAAGTCTGTCCGAATCATGTTAGCAATTGCTGCATTTTATGATTATGAAATTTGGCAAATGGATGTAAAAACTGCATTCCTGAATGGATTTCTGGAAGAAGAGTTGTATATGATGCAACCAGAAGGTTTTGTCAATCCAAATGGTGCTAACAAAGTGTGCAAGCTCCAGCGATCCATTTATGGACTAGTGCAAGCCTCTCAGAGTTGGAATAAATGCTTTGATAGTGTGATCAAAGCATATGGTTTTATACAGACTTTTGGAGAAGCCCGTGTTTACAAAAAAGTGAGTGGGAGCTCTGTAGCATTTCTGATATTATATGTAGATGACGTATTGTTGTTTGGAAATGATATAGAATTTCTGGATAGCATAAAGGGATACCTGAATAAGAGTTTTTCTATGAAAGACCTTGGAGAAGCTGCTTACATATTGGGCATCAAGATCTATAGAGATAGATCAAGACGCTTAATTGGACTTTCACAAAGCACATACCTTGATAAAGTTTTGAAGAAGTTCAAAATGGATCAGTCGAAGAAAGGGTTCTTGTCTGTGTTACAAGGTGTGAAGTTGAGTCAGACCCAATGCCCGACCACTTCAGAAGATAGAGAGAAAATGAAAGTCATTCCCTATGCTTTAGCCATAGGTTCTATCATGTATGCAATGCTATGTACCAGACCTGATGTGTGCCTTGCTATAAGCATAGCAGGGAGGTACCAAAGTAATCCCGGAGTGGAGGACTGGACAACGGTCAAGAACATCCCGAAATACCTGAAAAGGACTAAGGATATGTTTCTCATTTATGGAGAAGAAAATGAGCTCGTCGTAAATGGTTACGTCGATGCAAGCTTTGACACTAATCCGGATGACTCTAAGTCTACGTAGTTTTATTTAATGGAGGAGCTGTCAGTTGGTGCAGTTCCAAGCAAAGCATCGTGGCGGGATCTACGTGTGAAGCAGAGTACATTGCTACTTCGGAAGCAGCAAATGAAGGAGTTTGGATGAAGGAGTTCATATCCGATCTAGGTGTCATACCTAGTGCATTGGGTCTAATGAAAATCTTTTGTGACAACGCTGGTGCAATTGCCTTGGCAAAGGAATCCAGATTTCACAAGAGAACCAAGCACATCAAGAGACGCTTCAATTCCATCCAGCATAAAGTGTCGGAAGGGGACATAGAGATTTGCAAGATACACACGGATCTGAATGTTGTAGACCCGTTGAATAAGCCTCTTCCACGAGCAAAACATGATCAACACCAAAGCTCCATGGGTGTTAGAATCATTACTATGTAATCTAGATTATTGACTCTAGTGCAAGTGGGAGGCTGAAGGAAATATGCCCTAGAGGCAATAATAATGTTATTATTTATTTTCTTAATTCATGATAAATGTTTATTATTCATGCTAGAATTGTATTAACCGGAAAGTGCGAATACATAGACAAAACATATAGTCCCTAGTATGCCTCTACTTGACTGGCTCATTAATCAAAGATGGTTATGTTTCCTAACCATAGACATGTGTTGTCATTTGATGAACGGGATCACATCATTAGGAGAATGATGTGATGGACATGACCCATCTGTTAGCTTAGCATTATGATCGTGTCAGTTTCATTGCTACTGCTTTCTTCATGATTTATACAAGTTCCTCAGACTATGAGATTATGCAACTCCCGAATACCGGAGGAACACTTTATGTGATACCAAACGTCACAGCGTAAAAGGGTGATTATAAATTTGCTCTACAGGTGTCTCCGAAGGTATTTGTTGGGTTGTCCTAGATCAAGATTAGGATTTGTCACTCCATGTTTCGGAGAGGTATCTATGGGCCCTCTCGGTAATACTCATCACTATAAGCCTTGCAAGCATTGTGACTAATGAGTTTGTTGTGGGATGAAGTATTACGGAACGAGTAAAGAGACTTTCTGATAACAATATTGAACTAGGTATGATGATACCGACGATCGAATCTCGGGCAAGTAACATACCGAAGAAAAAGGGAACAACGTATGCTATTATGCGGTTTGACCGATAAAGATCTTCGTAGAATGTGTAGAAACCAATATGAGCATCTAGGTTCCGCTATTGGTTATTGACCAGAGACGGGTCTCGGTCATGTCTACATAGTTCTTGAACCCATAGGGTCCGCACGCTTAACGTTCGATGACGATTGGTATTATGAGTTTATGTGATATGATGTACCAAAGGTTGTTTGAAGTCCCGGATGTGATCATGGACATGACGAGGAGTAGCAAAATGGTCGAGACATAAAAATTGATATATTGAAAGACTATATTCGGACACTGGAAGTGTTCCGGAGATGTTTTGGATAAAACCGGAGTGCCGGAGGGTTATCGAAAACCCTAGGGGAACTATTGGGCCTCGATGGGCCTTAGTGGAGAGAGAGGGGCGGCCAGGGCAGGCCGCATGCCCCCTCCCCCTTGAGTCTGAATAGGACAAGGAAGGGGGGGCCTCCTTTCCTCCTCCCTCTCCCTCTCCTTCCTTCCCTCTCTCTCCCTTTTGGTGGAAACCTACTAGGACTTGGAGTCCTAGTAGGATTCCCCTCTTGGTGGCGCGCCAAGGAGGCCCGGTCGGCCTCCCCTCTCCTCCTTTATATACGGGGGAGGGGGGCACCCCATAGACACACAAGTTGACCTTTAGCCATGTGTGCTGACCCCCTTCACAGTTTTCCACCTCAGTCATATCGTCGTCGTGCTTAGGCGAAGCCCTGTGATGGTAACTTCATCATCACCGTGACCACACCATCATGCTGACAGAACTCTCCCTCGGCCTCAACTGGATCTAGAGTTCGAGGGACGTCACCGAGCTGAACATGTGCCGTGCGTTCGGTACTTGATCGGTTGGATCATGAAGACGTTCGACTACATCAACTGGGTTACATAATGCTTCCGCTTTAGGTCTACGAGGGTACGTGGACACACTCTCCCCCATTGCTATGCATCACCTAGATAGATCTTGCGTGATTGTAGGAAAATTTTGAAATTACTGCGTTCCCGAACATTGAGGTACTTGTTCATCATCACAACATGGGTGATCAGCACATGTGTACATTGGAGCTATCAAGAATGTGAAGGAGAAGTGTAATAAGGATATCACAAAGGACAACATATTAGGAAGGCTTGGGACATTCGATAAGCAACATGAAGTCATTAACAAGATCCTTTCTCAAAGCGGTTTTGGTTGGGATTAGGTCAACCATAATCTATCCAGTAATAGTGACGATGTGTGGACTAAATATGTGGAGTTAACTTCCATATATTTCCATAATTTGTTTGTTTTTTCCTATGTAACAAAACATGGCAACAACTTTACTCTTCTGTTGGGCGTTGTGCAGGCTAATAAGAAATATAAAGGTTTAGCTTCTTACAAGACCAAAGTAGTGAAGCACTGGGAAGCCATATCTACCATATATTCAAAAGATCTTACCAATGGTGAAGGTGCCAAGACAGGTGCTGAGACTGTTGTAGATCTAGAAGAACCAAATGAAATCTCTCCAAATGGTACCAAAGAGGCAACGAACATGTAATGCCATTATGTGCATGATTGGAGAAATGAGGACTACTTTTAAGGATGTTTTGAGGACAACTGATCCAGTTCCATTGCCAAAGGCTACTACTTCTGAAATACTTGCCGTAGTTGAGTTGATACCAGAGTTGGCAGAAGCAGACATGTTACGCTCTTATAGGAAGTTGATTCTTAACGAGCGCTTGCCTGAAGCTCTAATCGAGTTGCCCATGCACATGAGGACGGTTTGGTTGCTACTGTTGCCTTGAAAGTTATGCAAATTATGCTTTCCTGTTTGTCTGGTTGACTTGGTCCCATGTGAACTATTTGTTTTTGTTACATTTGGAACTATGTAATGTTCAACTTCAACTTATTTAAACAATTGTGTTGTTAAATTTGGAACTATGTCTTGTTTTCGTCGAGAATTTGGAACACCTATTTAAAATATACGTGTTTCACTTTGTTGATGTAAAATAAGTTTGGTTTGTTTTGTGACAATATTATATGATGCCGTCCACCATTTCTAGAATATCTGATGAGAAGAAATTTACTATATAATCATCCAATTGTAGTCACACATTATACAACTTTTGTATTGATGCATATATTAATGTTGCTATGCAATTCCATAGTTTGACATCCAAACATGAATCTATATTGACACCTCAGGATGATTCTACGAGCCAATTCAATAAACATGCAAACAATCAAATCCATATTCATGTCCATTACAGTTTCCACGTTGAATGGGAATTGAAACCAATACAATACAGAGGCCTCCAATACAGACATCCAAACACAGCGTGATAGAAAACCCAAAAGAGTCAAATTCAATTGACACAGGGTTGTCGCGTGTGAGGCGACGAATAGAAAGTAGATTGGTGATGAGAGACGGAGAGAGAAGCACATTGCGAAGCTCGAGGTGGGAGTTAGTGGTGATGAGTGAGCCACGACCGATGTGAGTGATCGGCCATGACCCACTAAGGATCACAGTGGCGAGGAGCGGCCGTGGCGATGAGGTGGTCACGGACGCCAAACATGCCCATGATGGTGAAAAAGCGGCACCATCACGCGTAGTTTCCGTTGTGGAGATCCAGGCTGACAGGGAAGTGGAGCTTGATGTCGATGGTTTGCATTATCGATGAGGGAACATGACGTGAGCCAACGACAACACGGTTGGGGCGCTCGCAAGGGCAACGTGGAGCACGCTGGCAGGATCGGGTGCATCATCATCAGAGATGTCAGGGGAGGGTAGAGGATTGGTGGCCATTGCAGTGGAACGAGGGGGTGAGCGGGTACGAAGGGGTTGGTTTCCTCTGCATCTGATACCATGTTTGAGGGAGAAGAGATCGAACACACATATTGCATTGATCATGGCTATACTTATATAGGGAGAACAGAAAGTGTGAGCCCAGGATGGTGATCATGGTTAGGCCATGTTCAAGAGGTGGAGTATGTGTGTGTGTGTGTGTGCTGATTACAAACCGCACATACGCATGCTACCACTATCCTACTATACAACTATGTACAAAACAAAGTGCCTTTTTCTCCTTAGTTTGTCAGAATTATTCGCAATAAAATATTGGCTACAATTGAGGAGGTCTTATCAATGAAATTTCCATTTACACTAGATCTAGGCATAATTCTGAATCCATTCTACATAAAATTGTTTTCATTCCTTTGCAAAATAACATAAAACAAATACATTCGATTCTTATAATTATAAATAGATTGATCCATATTCTCTAAATCCATATGCTTTAAATGGATAAGAGAGATCTGGATTTTTCACCCAGCTCAAATTGTATCCTTTTCCTTCTGCTTGGACACGAAGAGATATCGTACAGTATACATGTGGTTTAGTTTAACATGGATGGCAGATTGGGAGATTGCATAATAGGCAAATACACGAGTTGCACCTTTTAAGTTTTTTGCTCTCTCAATTTTTGCTGATGTACAAGAAGCAACTTCCACCGGTGCTCCCATTTGCTGGCAGATGCTCCTTACTATTTTGATATTTGTGTCCATGCAACTTCGTTCTCTCGGGGAATACAATTATTGTAATAGAGATGCCAACATTGTATCCCATACCTTTGCTAGGGAGGCTATACCGCAACCACGTGTTTGGGTTGATGAGCTCCGAGTTTTATTATCTCTAGTCCTATAAACAATGTATTCGTTATCTGATGATTAATAAAATTAGGGTCTCTCTATGGCACATCTAGATGTGCCTTAGTTATTGTATATCTAAGTGACTCAATTAAACTAGAAAGAAAAGAAAAGGGCAAAAGAAAATGCTTGTACGAATCTCAACCTAAAATCAATGACATAGTACTTGGATGTGCAATACTTAGAACACATCTAGATGTGTTTTAGCAAAACTGATAAAGTTAACCATGATGGCATTCCCTAAAAAAAGGAACTTCCGCCATTGCTTACACACACCTTCGACTTGGGAGTTGACTAGGATTAGGAAAACTAATTCTATTACTCTCTCTGACTTAAAAGAAAAAGGATTAGCAACACACAATCCGTCTTTTTTCGTACCGAGGCTGATCCATGTTGCAAATGAATACTTATCAAAATCAGATTGAAGACAATAGAAACCATCAATAACCACACATGCATGCCTCGACAAGACATCACATGTAAATAAGAAAGTTGATGTTCATCTTATGCCGAGAGGGGGGGAGGCAACATCGATGGGATGCCATGTTGAGGTCTTGAGTCATGATTATTGGATTAGGGGCATGTCGTGTTGTTTCCTCCCGTTGCAATGCACGGGCTCTTTTGCTAGTTTATCAATAACTACAAATTTTGGCAAGTATAATATGAAAAATATATTTACTACACGTTTAATGATGACAATTTGGTATTATAATTATTGGTAGTTTTTTCTATAAATCTGGTTAAATTTTACACCATTTGACTTTATATGCCTTCTCCTTTAAGTTAGAGAGAGTAATAGAATTAGGTTTTCTAATCCTAGTCAACTCCCAAGTCGTATATGAAGGTGTGTATAAGCACTTGCATAAGTTCTTTTTTTAGGGAACGCCATCATGGTTAATTTTATCGATTTTTCTAAAGCACATCTAGATGTGCTCTAAGTATTGCATATCTAACTCCTATGTCACTGATTTTATGCTAAGATTTGTGCAATCATTATCTTTTGTCCTTTTTCTTTTTTACCAAAATTGCCATCATTAAGTGTATAGTAAAATATATTTTTCATATTATACTTGCCAAAAATTGTAGTTATTGATAACTAGCAAAAGAGCCCATGCGTTGCAACGGAAGGAAACAACACGACACGCCCCTAATCCAATAATCATGACTCAAGACCTCAACATGGCATCCCATCTATGTTGCCTCTCTCTCTGTCTCCTCCCTCTCTCTCGGCATAAAATGAACATCAACTTTCTTATTTCCATGCGATGTCTTGCCGAGGCATGCATGTGCGGTTATTGATGGTTTCTTTTATCTTCAATCTGATTTTGATAAGTGTTCATTTGCAACACGGATCAACCTCGGTATGAAAAAAAGACGGATTGTGCGTAATAACACCATAAATTGAATTTTAAAAATGGTAAATAGGTAAAATAACATCATATTCATATTGTACACATAGCTATTGATTAAAACTACACCATAAATAGAATTTAAAAAATGTCAAATAGGTAAAATAACATCATATTCAGATTCTACACATTTTTAATCAAATTTCATATATGATAATTTTCAATTAAAGTTATGTTTTAAAAGATATAATTTTTAAAAAGCATTTGTCACTTGTAGCTGAATTACGGATTAATTAATAGAAACGGTAGGGGTTTTCTGGAAAAATACAAAAATGATTCGTTTTTTACTTAAGTCCGGACTACGGGTTTATTTCACGAGAATAGAAGTTTTTTTTAAAGATACAAAAAACGATTCGTTTTTGTCACTTAAGTCCGACTCCGGGTTGATTTTAGGAAAACATAGGGGGTTTCTTGCAAAATGTGTGATGACGGACGAGGAGCGATATGCGCTTTATTATTAGGTAGAGATAGGGATTTTTCTACAATCTTTTTCAAATTTTGCACCGTTTAATTTTAGACCAAATTTATATAGCATCGTTTGAGTCGGGGGAGGACTTATCCCTACATGTTGGGGATATAACTATTAGGTATGACCCGCCTAGAAGGGGTCGGGTTATACCTATAAGTACTCTTGAAGCCCAAGACCAAGCTTGAAGATGGCGGTTCAGTTAAGGGTCCAAAGCCCAGAGGTGACATAAGGCCCATAGAGATAAACCACTATATGTACATGACTTGTATTGTAAGGCAAGACTAGTTAGAGACCGAGCCGGGCACTGTTTATGAGCCGGCCGGAACTCTGTGAGCCGCTGGGCGTCGACCTCTGTATATAAAGGGATGACCAAGCGGCGGTTCAGGGCAACTAACATCAGATCGAGAGCTAGGTCAAGCGAAATCGCTCCCTAGTAATCGAGACATAAGCAATCCACTCAAAACTGGATCGTAGGCTTTTACCTTCACCGTAAGGGGTCGAACCAGTATAAAACCCATGTCCTTTGTCCCGATTAACCCCTTTAAGCTTCCTAGTTGCAATGGCTCCACGACTAAGTCCTTTCGCTAGTACATCTGACGTGACAATTCCATGACAGTTGGCGCCCACCGTGGGGGCAGCGCACAGTGGATTTGAGTTCTTGAAGGGCGGATTCGAAGGGCTCAAGGGATACGCTGTTGAAAGGATCGAGATGGACCTAGTGTTGGGGAACGTTGCAGAAAATTAAAATTTTTCCTACGGTTTCACCAAGATCCATCTATGAGTTCATCTAGCAACGAGTCATGGGAGAGTAATTGCATCTACATACCACTTGTAGATCACGTGCGGAAGCGTTCAATGGAACGGGGTTGATGGAGTCATACTCGCCGTGATTCAGATCACCGATGACCTAGTGCCGAACGGACAGCACCTCCGCGTTCAACACACGTACGGAACAGCCACGTCTCCTCCTTCTTGATCCAGCAAGGGGAGAGGAGAGGTTGAGGGAGATGGCACCAGCAGCAGCACGACGGTGTGGTGTTGATGGAGCTGCAGTACTCCGGCAGGGCTACGCCAAGCGCTATGGAGGAGGAGGAGGTGTTGGAGAGGGAGAAGGAGGCAACCAAAGGCCTTGGGTGGAGTTGCTCCTCCTTTTCCCCACTATATATAGGGCCAAGGGAGAGGGGGGAGGCGCAGCCCTTGCCCCTTCCTCCAAGGAAGGGTGCGGCCAAGGGGGGGAGGAGTCCATCCTCCCCAAGGCACCTCGGAGGTGCCTTCCCCCTTTAGGACTCTCCCCTTTTTCTCTTCTCTTGGCGCATGGGCCTCTTGGGGATGGTGCCCTTGGCCCATGTAGGCCAAGGCGCACCCCCTACAGCCCATGTGGCCCCCCGGGACAGGTGGCCCCACCCGGTGGACCTTCGGGACCCTTCCGGTGGTCCCGGTACAATACCGATAACCCCGAAACTTGTCCCGATGCCTGAAACAGGACTTCCCATATATAAATCTTTACCTCCGGACCATTCCGGGACTCCTCGTGACGTCCGGGATCTCATCCGGGAGTCCGAACAACATTCGGGTTACTGCATATACATATCCCTACAACCCTAGCGTCACCGAACCTTAAGTGTGTAGACCCTACGGGTTCGGGAGACATGTAGACATGACCGACATTGCTCTCCGGTCAATAACCAACAGCGGGATCTGGATACCCATGTTGGCTCCCACATGCTCCACGATGATCTCATCGGATGAACCACGATGTCGAGGATTCAAGCAACCCCGTATACAATTCCCTTTGTCAATCGATATGTTACTTGCCCGAGATTCGATCGTCGGTATCCCAATACCTCGTTCAATCTCGTTACCGGCAAGTCACTTTACTCGTACCGTAATGCATGATCCTGTGACCAAACACTTGGTCACTTTGAGCTCATTATGATGATGCATTACCGAGTGGGCCCAGAGATACCTTTCCGTCATACGGAGTGACAAATCCCAGTCTCGATCTGTGTTAACCCAACAGACACTTTCGGAGATACCTGTAGTGCACCTTTATAGTCACCCAGTTACGTTGTGACGTTTGATACACCCAAAGCACTCCTATGGTATCCGGGAGTTACACGATCTCATGGTCAAAGGAAAAGATACTTGACATTAGAAAAGCTCTAGCAAACGAACTACACGATCTCACGCTATGCTTAGGATTGGGTCTTGTCCATCACTTCATTATCCTAATGATGTGATCCCATTATCAATGACATCCAATGTCCATAGCCAGGAAACCATGACTATCTATTGATCAACGAGCTAGTCAACTAGAGGCTTACTAGGGACATGTTGGTGTCTGTTATTCACACATGTATTACGATTTCCGGATAATACAATTATAGCATGAATAAAGACAATTATCATGAACAAAGAAATATAATAATAATGCTTTTATTATTGCCTCTAGGGCATATTTCCAACACCTAGAGGGGGGGTGAATAGGTACAATTACAAATTTTAATTATTACTAAGCAATTTTAGGCAATAGAGCGGAATATGAAGGTGAGCCTAACAATTGCTAGTAAGTACAAAGTACTAGGCAAGTAACACAAGCATATAAGTGAGCAAGCACAATAAGATGTAAGTAAGTGCAATCACAACAAGTAACCACAAGTATAGAGTTAGGGTTAGGAATAACCGCAACTCCGGGAGATGAGGATGTATGCCGATGTTCACTTCCTTGGAGGGAATCTAGTCACCGTTAGAGGGGCGGATGTTACCACGAAGGCACACCTACGCCATGAAGGCTCACCCTATTCTCCCTTTGAGACAACACCACGAAGGCGTTTCTCAACCACTAGTGGTAGACCTTGGGGTGGTCTCCAAACCCTCACAAACTTTCCGGGGGTAATCACAATAGTTGATTCCTCACCGAATGACTCCTACCGCCTAGGAGTCTCCAACCTCCAAGAGTAATAAGATCCGAGGGGAAAGACTCAAGACTTGCTCAAACTTCGATTTGCTTTGGTCACAAGAAGGGGAGGAAGAAGATCTTTCTTTTGATTGGAACAACTCTTCGAAAATCTCAAGAATCAAGCCGGGATCTGGGATTTAGTGTGTGAGCAAGAGAGGGGAAGCACTCGTGTTCTTGAGGCGTGTTTGTGTGGAGTGTTCAACCTTATCTCGAAGGGGTAAGGTGCTATTTATACCATGTCCAGAATAGAGCCGTTTGGACACAAGTTGACCACCCCGGATGATCTGGGACACCATCCGGATGATCCGGACATTTGTCTGGATAAATCTGGCAGAAGGCCCGGATGCAGATGGTTGCAGCCGAGCTACGAGCAGCCCGGACAGTCCGGAGGCAAGCCCGGATGATCCAGACAAGCCCCGGATGATCCAGATGCCTAACCGGACGATCCAGCTACAACATATGGCTTCTGTGAAAACAGGGCACTGTTATCCGGACGATCCGGAAGAGAATCCGGACGATCCGGGGAACAGCCCGGATGATCCGGAGGAACGTCCGGATGATCCGGCTTCAGCCACACCGTTCTGTGATGGAGAGCACCTATTATCCGGATGATCCGGTGCAGGGTCCGGCTGATCCGGGTGAAGCCCGGATGATCTGGGTAGCTTGCCGGATGATCCGGCTAGGAGAAGTGGTAGGTTTTGGCTAAGGGATATTGCTAGGGATTTTGGTCTATTGTGAAAGAATTGTTTATGATACAAAATGTGAGCAAGTCTTGAACCTACACTTCGGATCCCCTCTTAATAGTGAGGGGTTCCTATTACTCAAGAAATATAAAAAGAGCACAATACTTCATCTTTATTTGCTCCTTTCCTCATTGATAATTTGCTTGAGTAAAATCTCATATGATGCGATCATGATGCTCACTAAAAGAAAAACCAGAGGACAGACGACCTGTGTATATACTTAGCAAACAAGGTTAGTCCCCTATATGTAGGTTTGTCATCAATATCAAAAATACTCTTTAAGAGCAATATTGCACTTTCAATCTCCCCCTTTTTTGGTAGTTGATGACAAACTACATATAGCATTTAACAAGTGAAATGTGATATGAATGATTCTAGGAGAGTAGACCGGTATGTGTTTTAGGAAGAGCTCCCCCTTAATTTATGCATATGGATGTGTTTTAAGAGGAGCTCTCCCTTAATGTATTCATGGAATAAGGTGATAAAAATACACAATCATGCACATATGAAGTGGATGCCCACATTCGGAATATAGTATAGGCATACATCATTAAAATCAACATAAACAATGAATAAAGACAGCATACTTAAGCACTTGCATAGTGACATAGACTCATAACTCATGACCAAAGTACCATAGTACCATTACAATAATAATAATGAGTCCACTTAACTAAAGCTCTAAGCATACCAGACACACGCTGAAACTCCTCCTAAGAATTACATCTCCCCCTTGACAGCAAGTACCGAAAAAGGGAAAGACGGCCGAGAAAGTAGGAGAATCACGCAACATCCTCATCCTCAGCATCATCATCATCATCATCACTCAGATCAGCAGGTACAAGGAAGAACTCGGGGAACTCAGTGGCAGAAGGAAAATCGACCTCCGGAAGAGGAAGTCGAGCAGGAATAGGCTCATCAGGCTCGATAGGACTGCCAGGACGCGCACGAAGACGAGCCCTAAGGGCATTTGCCTCAGAGATGCGGCGAACCTCATCAGTAGCAATGTGAGTAGCAGTGTAGCGGCAGGTGTCAAAGATGGCTTTATGGGACTTCCCAATAAAGCGAGCAAGGCGGTCAAACGGCTTGACGAAAGGTTTGGTGTGGCGAGAAGAGCTCTCACCACATGATGGAGCAGGAGCCTTGCCCCTAGAAGTGTCAGTCCACATGGAGTGAATGTTGGTCTTGTTGATGGGGCAAGTGAAGACAGAGTCAATGACGGTCTGAATGAAAGGAGCATGCGGAAGAGTACGAACCTTCAGACAACTAGCCATGCGAATCTCATGCCAAAGAAAATCTGCCATGTCAATGGGACGAGTGGGATTCTTCCGTGAGTAGTACATCAAGTCAATGCTGTAAGCTCGTACCATCCCACGATCCCCTTTCTTGGGAGCAATGGAGTTGAGGATGCACCGAAAAAGCCACCAGTATTTGAGACGGAAGATACTGATGTCATTAAGCTCCTTGCTTTGCTGCACTGTGGATAGCTGAGTAGGAGGCATGGTGAGACAACTGCAAGCACTGATAGGCATAGCCTCAAACTTGGGATTCACCTCATGGATTCGAAAAAGACCTGCCTCAGATCCAGGCATGCCCAAGGCAGCAGCAAACTCCTCAAAAGAGACAGTGAACTGAGAATGATGAGTCATCCAAGTGATCGAACAATCCGGATGGAAGAAACACGTGGCATAGAATTGCCGAATGGCAGCCTCATTCCAATCACAGTGGAGAGTCATAGCACGACGCAGCCCCATGCCCTCAATCTTCTCTAACACACCATCGAACTTGGTTGGATTGTTCTCAATGTAATCCAAGTTCACATAATGCTGAGGAGAGAACCCTAGATGAGCAATGACCGATTGATAGATGTCCTGTTGAACCAAGGTGCGAAACCGAGGATCGGTTGCATTAGCCGGGGCAGCAAATTGGTTGACTTCACTCCTTAAAGCTGCATACTCAGATGGATCCATGGACTGATAGCTGATAGTACGACGACCACGGTTGGTGGGGTTGGCCATGGACAAAATGAGACCGGTAGGTGCGGCAGGCTGCGAGCTTGAGGTAGAAACCGCTTTCTTCTTCTTGGCCTTGGTCGTTGAGCGAACCGGCATGAGCTCGTCCTCCTGGAGATCGTCCTCATAATCAGGATCTTCCTGCCCGGCATAGGACGGACGAGCACGACCTGGTGCTTTCTTGAGTGGACGAGCAGCTTCCTCGGAGTCCGTTGATGCTTGGCGACGTGGTTCACGAGAGGGACCCAAGGAGGTCGACTTGAAGCTCCGGCCAGTACCACCACGGCCGACCACCATGGCGGAGTTCGGGGCAGAGGCCGAGATTGGAGAGGATCCAATCGGCCCCTGGGGAAAACGGCGCGAGGAGGGGGTAGATCGAGGCGATGGTAGCCCGTGAGCACAAGATATGGCTAGTTTGCCGGCCGGACTGGCGGGGCGAGCCGATGAGCAGCCGCCGGCGGCGGGGTGAGAGGATGAGGTCGAGGGGAAAAGTAAAGGGATAACTCCCTGTGCCCCCCCCACGGCCCGATATGCTACTGGGCAGGTCGAAGACCCACCCGGATGTCCGGAAGGAGCCCCGGATGATCCGGGCAGGGATAGATGTCCGGAAGTGAGCCCGGATATCCGGGCAGACACAACCCGGATGTCCGGATGTAAGTCCGGATGATCCGGCTAGCCAAAAATGTTGAGATCTGGTTTGGATGTGATGAAGAGTGATGGGGTGATGACGATATATATATTTTGTGTTATATATATATATATATATATAGGTAGCTTTAGTCACAACAATATCTCAAACCCATATAAACACCCAAAAAAAATAATTAGGCTAAGTCACCATGTATGAGTATATATAACTTTGGAGACCAAAAATTTGAACTTTTGGACCCATGGTTATTACTCCATCATTTTAAATTACTATGGACACAAAGTAAGTGTCATAGTGACTTTGAGAGTGTTGGTTCTATTTATGCATTATGTAAGGGAGAGAGTACTCATAAATTGAATGTCTCCCCCTAAGAATATGCCTACATCAAGACAAGACATTATGAAAATGCATGCATGAGTACGAGATTTCACATAATGTTGTCAAGCTCCAAGATACCAAGTTCACGCCTAAGTCGACAAAACCTTGCTTCATCCAATGGTTTGGTGAAAATATCTGCCAGTTGCAAATCTGTACCAATGTGATCAATGTGAATATCACCCTTCTCAACATGATCTCTCAAGAAGTGATACCTAATATCAATGTGCTTGGTGCGGAGATGATCCTTGGGGTTCTCAGCAATGTTGATGGCACTTTCATTATCGCATAGAAGAGGCACATTTCTATAGGTGATACCGTAATCCTTCAAAGTTTGCCTCATCCATAATAACTAAGTTGCACAGCTGGCGACAGCAATGTATTCAGCTTCTGCGGTAGAGAGGGCAATACAGTTTTGTTTCTTCGATGACCAACTTACCAAGGAGCGTCCAAGAAACTGACATGCACCGGAAGTGGACTTACGATCCACTTTGTCTCCGGCCCAATCCGCATCCATGTACCCAATGAGATCAAACTTAGCATCCTTGGGATACCATAGACCCAACTTTGGGGTGTGAACAAGGTATCTAAGAATATGCTTAACCGCCTTATGATGACTTTCCCTAGGGGAAGCTTGAAATCTAGCACACATGCATACACTAAACATGATGTCTGGTCTAGATGCACAAAGATAAAGCAATGACCCAATCATAGAGCGGTATTTAGATGGGTCGAAGGGGATACCGTTTGTGTCTTCAGTGAGAGTTATTTTGGTTGGCATTGGTGTCTTACATGGACTAGCATCAGACATACCAAACTTCTCTAAGATATCCTTGAGGTATTTTGCTTGAGACAAGAAAATTCCTTCTTGAAATTGTTGAATTTGAAATCCGAGGAAGAACTTCAAATCTGCATTGAGTGACATTTCAAAATTCTTGGTCATTGAGTCCGCAAACTTCTTGCACAAATGAATGTTAGGAGAACCAAAAATGATATCATCTACATAGATTTGGCATAAGATCAAATCACCCTTATCCCTCTTAGTAAAAAGAGTGGGATCGATCACCCCTCTCACAAAACCATCATCGAGTAAAAACTTCTTAAGATGATCATACCAAGCACGAGGTGCTTGTTTGAGGCCATACAAAGCCTTATGAAGTTTATACACATAGTCTTTGTGATCGGGATCAACGAACCCAGGTGGTTGTGATACATATACTTCTTCTTGTAGAGGACCGTTAAGGAAAGCACTCTTCACATCCATTTGATGTAATGTAAAACCATTGAAAGCAGCATAAGCAAGTAAGATGCGAATGGATTCAAGACGGACAACGGGGGCAAAGGTCTCACCAAAGTCCAAACCTTCAACTTGTGAGTACCCTTGTGCCACTAACCTTGCCTTGTTTCGGATGATCACACCATTCTCATCTTGTTTGTTCTTGAAAATCCATTTTGTTCCAATGACGTTGTGCTCGGTAGGTGGCCTCTTGACTAATGACCACACTTGGTTGCATTCAAAAATGTTCAACTCTTCTTGCATAGCAACTAGCCAATCGTTGTCCATCAATGCATCTTGTACCTTGATGGGCTCAAAACTAGACACAAAAGAAAAGTGAGCACAAAAGTTGGTCAAATGTTTACGAGTGACCCTACCTTCCGATATGCCAGTGAGTATTTTGTCAACATCAACACGACCGGCCACTCGTGGCATGATAGAGGTAAGGGTTTCACGAGGTTCAACTTCATGTCCATCATCCACATCCTCAACATATGGATCATTAATGTGTGGAGGAAGATCTTCTTGTTCATATTGCATTTGTTGAGGTTCATCATCAATGATTGGATTTTCTTGTTCTTGTTCTTGAAGATTTTCATGAGGAGGAACTTGATCATCCTCTTCAACTTGGGCTAAGGGTATCGGTTGAACAATAGGAGCTTGTGGTGGTATGGATGTTGAAGTAGTTTGATGATGTGTGAGACTTCCATCTTCTTCTTCATCATCATGAGGTTCTTGTTCCATAGGAAGAAGTGCACCAACACCCATGGTCAAAATGTCTTGAGAAGAATCTTCTTCACCTACATCACTTATATCAACTTGCTCCCCATGGGAGCCATTAAATTCATCAAACACCACGTCACAAGTTTCTACAACACATCCATTGGATTTGTTGTAGACTCTATAGGCGTGAGAGTTTGATCCATAGCCAACAAATATACCCTCAATCGTTTTGGATTGAAATTTTCCTAACCATTCTCTTTTGTTGAGGATGAAACATTTGCACCCAAATACACGAAAGTACTTGACATTTGGCTTGTTTCCAGTTAGAAGCTCATATGGAGTCTTTTCCAATATAGTGCGGAGGAAGAGCCGGTTTGATGCATGGCATGCGGTGTTGACAGCTTCGGCCCAAAAACTATGTGGTGACTTGTATTCATCCAACATGGACCTTGCCATCTCCACAAGGGTGCGGTTCTTCCTTTCGGCTACACCATTCTGCTGAGGAGTGTATGGAGCTGAATATTGATGCTCAATCCCTTCATCACTAAGGAATTCTTCCAAGGTGTAGTTTTTGAACTCAGATCCATTGTCACTTCTTATTGCCAAGATTTCTTTGTCAAACTTGCGTTGTGCTTGCTTGGCAAAGTCAATGAAAGTGATCTTCGTCTCGTCCTTGGACTTGAGGAAAAACACCCATGTATATCTTGAGTAATCATCAACAATGACAAGTCCATACTTTTTCCCACCAAGACTATCCCATGAAGGAGGCCCAAAGAGATCCACATGAAGGAGCTCCAAAGGCCTCGAAGTAGACACAATATTCTTGGGTGGGTGCTTTGATTGATGTTGCTTCCCGGCTATACATGCACTACACACACGATCTTTCTCAAAAGAGACATTTGTTAGTCCAAGGATGTGATTTCCCTTTAAGAGATCTTGAAGATTCCTCATGCCGACATGGGCTAGCCGGCGATGCCATAGCCACCCCTTGTCGGCCTTGGCCATTAGACAAGTTGCATGGAATGTGCTCTCTTTCGAGAAATCAACCGTGTAAAGGTTGCCATCCAACTCTCCAACAAAGGCCACTTCAAGAGTATCTCTCTTAAAGACTTTCACATCCGTTAGTCCAAATAGTGTATCATAACCAACAGAAGCCAATTGACGAATAGAAAGCAAATGATATTTAAGAGATTGGACAAGCATGACATTCGCAAGAGACATGTCATTTGTGATAGCCACCTTCCCCAATCCAAGTACCTGTCCTTTTGATCCTCCACCAAACATAATGCTCATAAATGGTTGAATAGCTTCCATGAAATCGTGGAGCAGTTTGCTATCTCCGGTCATATGATTTGTACATCCACTATCAATCACCCATTTTACTCCACCGGAGAAGGCAACCTACACATGATTATTACTTGGTTAGAGGCACCCATTTTGCAATGGGACCTCTCAAGTTAGTCACAAGGGTCTTAGGGACCAAAATAGCATAAAACCGAAATGCATTTCGAGGACCAACAAACTTTGCATAAACTTCTCCATCCTTAGTCCTACGAAGTACATAGGATGGAGGCATGAACTGTTTTGGCTTGTTGAGAGTGGGCATGCCCCTTATGGCCTTCCCACTAGCAACCTTACCTTTCTCCTTGTGTCCTTCTTGTACAAAAGTTTCTTTTAAAGGGGTGGTGCACTTTTGAGAGGATGTCTTCTTCTTGCTTGTGCTTGGGTCAAACCCGAGTCCCTCTTTGGCGAACACTTCATTGTGTTGGCTCAACACCTCATTAAGGTTCTTTTGCCCTTGAGCACATGTCATGAGCCCTTTCTCAATTTGATCCTTGAGAAAACGATTCTCCTCAAGAATAGATGCTAGATCACTACTAGAGTTAGCAGAACAAGCATCAACATTTATAATAGGAGACGAGTAAGCCTTAGCTAGAGTTTCAAGATAAGTAAGTTTGAGCATCTCAAAACTCTTTGTAAGAAGGGTGAGCTCTTCTTCCTTAGTCTTGAGGGACACGGATAGAAGCTCACAATCCTTAAAGAGAGAAGCATGAGACTTCACAAGCTTACTTTTATCATTCATCAACTCTTCACAAGAGCCAATAGCCTTTTTCAAGGAGGCAAGATCTTTAGTATGAACATCAATATTTGCACCAATTTTTAAGCATAGTTCATCATTTCGTGTTTCCTCATATTGGACTTTCCGCTCAAGGGTTTCACATTTTTCCCTTTCCTCGGTGACGAGGGTTTCGAGTTCCTTAATGGTGATGGTGTGCTTACTCACCATCTCCATAAGCATACGAAACATAGTGAGCTTCTTTCCTTTAAGGGAGCACATTAATTTATTAAGTTTAGCAAGCATAGGATCATTTAGATCATCATCCTCATAACTATCCTCCGCATCAAGATACTCATCACTAGAAATAGGAGGAGTGAGGAGAGGAGGGTTTGATCGTGGGGTTACCTTGACCTTGTCAGGAGAGTTTTGATCCTCTCCATCTTCTACCACGGCCTTCGCCATGAGGCACTTGTGAGTGTTGCCCTTGTAATCCTTCATGTAGTTGTAGGTGACAACTTCACCACTCTTATTGACTAGCCTCAATGTGTTTTGCGAATCTTGAGCAACTCCGGCAACACCAATAACATCATCCGGATCGGATTCTTCTTGAGCAACCATTGCTTTCCCATCTCTCTTCTTGAGCTTGGAGTTCAAAGGATTTGGCAACTTCTTCTTAGGAAAGGTCTTGGGAAACCTTGGTTTATCTTCTCTCTTCTCATAAGGGCACTCATTTGAGAAGTGGTTGGTTTCCTCACAGTTGTAGCATTTTCTTACTTTCTTCTTTTGGAATCTTCCCTTGAATTTTCCCGCGCTAAACTTCTTGACAAAGAGAGCCATGTCTTCATATGACGGGCCCTCGTCGGATTCAATCTCATCACCATCTTCATCATCATCATCATCTTCTTCTTCTTCTTCACTTTGCTCATCTTCACATACATGCTTGGCCTTCAATGCAAGATTGACCTTTGATGATGGGGAACCATGCATGGCAAGATGTTTTGTGGCATTAGCCTTTGACTCTTCAAATAGTTGAAAGGTGGATATGATGTCATCTGTAGTCATTTCCTTGAAAGTATGGTGTTGTCTTATGTCCCACACCATTTGATGGTGATATGGAGCAAGAGCATGAAGCAATTTATCCACAAGGAATCTCTTAGTCATGTTGAATCCATCTTGTGTCTTGTCACACTCACATGACTCAATATCGGCAGTGAGAGTCATGAGGCGCTCATGGAGTTGATTGGGGGTTTCACCTTTCTCCATACAAAAGTCTTGGATCGTATGATACTTTCCCATAGTTCCTTGGCACTTGTGATGTGTATGAACGGTCTCCTTTGCTTTTCATCCATGCCTCTCCGTATACACATGATAGCAGTGTCATTGAGGTTCTTGTCATATATTTCTCTTGGTGTGGGGTTCTTTGGATCAACCACATGATAGCCATACTCCAAGATTTCCAGCATCTCGTCATTTCCATGTCGAAGATGATCCTGCATAGCAACTCTCCACAAGGCAAAATCGGAAGTGGCACTTAGTAAAGGAGGTTTTCCTTGAGGGTTATATCTTGGTTTCTCAACCTGAGGTCTTGCATAAAGCCAAGGAACACTGGCGTGTTCATTGCTAGGAGGTTGTTGACCAAGTGATGGAGTAGGCACAGTTGGCCTCAAAGCAGCACCACCCGAGAGTGGTGCAAGCACTGTGGACAATGTGGCTAATCTCATTTGGACCAAGGCCTCAAGAGAAGCATCATGCTCCTCTTTTTGCTTAGCAAGGGCCCGTTCTAGATCCTCCGACATAAAGGTCTTGACTTCAGAGGAAGCCTCACCTTTATCCTTAGGATCTACAACCAGGGGAGTCCCATCCGGGTTCATCTCGCTCTAGGGCGGTTAAGCCACAAGAATAGAGCACGAGGCTCTGATACCAATTGAAAGGATCGAGATGGACCTAGAGGGGGGTGAATAGGTACAATTACAAATTTTAATTATTACTAAGCAATTTTAGGCAATAGAGCGGAATATGAAGGTGAGCCTAACAATTGCTAGTAAGTACAAAGTACTAGGCAAGTAACACAAGCATATAAGTGAGCAAGCACAATAAGATGTAAGTAAGTGCAATCACAACAAGTAACCACAAGTATAGAGTTAGGGTTAGGAATAACTGCAACTCCGGGAGACGAGGATGTATGCCGATGTTCACTTCCTTGGAGGGAAGCTAGTCACCGTTAGAGGGGCGGATGTTACCACGAAGGCACACCTAAGCCACGAAGGCTCACCCTATTCTCCCTTTGAGACAACACCACGAAGGCGTTTCTCAACCACTAGTGGTAGACCTTGGGGTGGTCTCCAAACCCTCACAAACTTTCCCGGGGTAATCACAATAGTTGATTCCTCACCGAATGACTCCTACCGCCTAGGAGTCTCCAACCTCCAAGAGTAATAAGATTCGAGGGGAAAGACTCAAGACTTGCTCAAACTTCGATTTGCTTTGGTCACAAGAAGGGGAGGAAGAAGATCTTTCTTTTGATTGGAACAACTCTTCGAAACTCTCAAGAATCAAACCAGGATCTGGGATTTAGTGTGTGAGCAAGAGAGGGGAAGCACTGGTGTTCTTGAGGCGTGTTTGTGTGGAGTGTTCAACCTTATCTCGAAGGGGTAAGGTCCTATTTATACCATGTCCAGAATAGAGCCGTTTGGACACAAGCTGACCACCCCGGATGATTTGGGACACCATCCGGATGATCCGGACATTTGTCCGGATAAATCTGGCAGAAGGCCCGGATGCAGATGGTTGCAGCCGAGCTGTGAGCAGCCCGGACAGTCCGGAGGCAAGCCCGGATGATCCGGAAAAGCCCCGGATGATCCGGATGCCTGACCAGACGATCCGGCTACAACATATGGCTTCTGTGAAAACAGGGCACTGTTATCCGGACGATCCGGGGAACAGCCCGGATGATCCGGAGGAACGTCCGGATGATCCGGCTTTAGCCACACCGTTCTGTGATGGAGAGCACCTATTATCCGGATGATCCGGTGCAGGGTCCGGCTGATCCGGGTGAAGCCCGAATGATCTGGGTAGCTTGCCGGATGATCCGGCTAGGAGAAGTGGTAGGTTTTGGCCAAGGGATATTGCCAGGGATTTTGGTCTATTGTGAAAGAATTGTTTATGATACAAAATGTGAGCAAGTCTTGAACCTACACTTCGGATCCCCTCTTAATAGTGTGGGGTTCCTATTACTCAAGAAATATAAAAAGAGCACAATACTTCATCTTTGTTTGCTCCTTTCCTCATTGATAATTTGCTTGAGTAAAATCTCATATGATGCGATCATGATGCTCACTAAAAGAAAAACCAGAGGACAGACGGCATGTGTATATACTTAGCAAACAAGGTTAGTCCCTTATATGTAGGTTTGTCATCAATATCAAAAATACTCTCTAAGAGCAAGATTGCACTTTCAGCTATGGGTCAGATGACCAAGAGTCGTCGCAGCAAGATCTACATCAACGACGCAGGCTGGGGCTCCGACGCCGGCTCAATTGAGTACGGGTACCGGGTCCCCTTCGGCGGAATCCACGTCTTCATCGGCAAGATCGGCGAGCCGGGCCCTGAGCAGGACTTCTGCACCGACCTCGTCGAGATGGCTCAGCATGTGAGACCCGCCCGGGCTTAGCCTGCCATGAAGCGTGACTTCGTGGCATGCATCCACGGAGGGGAACCTTTTGAAGGATTTGTGTCGGCCGGTGAGACGGCCATCTACTCTGATGGCGAGTCGTCCATAGATGAGACGGATTCGTTGTATCAACTGCAAGACGGCGGGCTTGGGGCTGTTCCGATGGCAGTAGTATTTCGGACCTCCTTGAGCCGCCGAGCAGAGTTGGGATCTTCATGGCCGGCACGCAGCCCATTCAAAATTGTACGACTGCGGCAGCGATAACCTCCGGATCAGCGGCAGCCGGGGCAGGAGGCCATGTGCGCCTGCCGGCTCATGTGTTGATGGATCTCATAGATAAGATGGCCGCTCTGTTAGCCGTCGTGGTCAACCCGGCGGATCAAGTCAACATGATGCGGAAGTGGCACAATTAAAACAAGATATAGTGTAGGCTAAGGAAGACCTGACAGCGGAGGATGTCAGGATGACCGCAGAGCGGGCGGCTCTGGACGCTCAGGCTTAGCGGATTCAGGCGCAGGCTTTTCGGCTCATGATGGATCAGAATGCGTCCAATGTGGTCATGAGGAGGAGACACCATAAGACTCAATCTCGTCTACCCCCGGTTTACGATCCTCGAAACCTCTTCCATACACCCAGTGCAGGGCCGAGTAACCCACTGGAGATAGACCGGGTTGCAGCACCCGGGGTTGGAACGCCAGTTCAGCTATGATGGAACCTCCCGGATGAATACTGCTCCGCCTCAGTATGTACCAACACCATCGGGTCATTACTCTAACCCTTTGGAGAACATGATTGTTGCGGCGGCACGATTGGCGACTCTTCTAGTGGAGGGCGACTCTCCAACGGCGGTTGAAACCCGAAGGGTCAGAGAGCTTCTTCAGAGGCTTTGGCACAGCAGGAGGCGTACTCGTAAAGCTAAGACAGGATTCATTCGACCCCTCGTCCAAGCCGGAGCCCGAGTTATAGCAGACACATGGATTCAGCGGCCGTTTCAAGCAACGCCCGACACCGTGACCAGCCGGGCGGGCATGACCCGGCGCGTGGTGGAGCTCTTAACTTGGTTGATCAGGACAGAATACGTCAAGAGGCTGAGCGGGCGGATCAGCAGGCGGCTGAGCAGGCAGCTCAGCGGGCGGCTCACCAGTCTTTTCCGGTTTACCTGACGACTTCTGTTGAGGCAGGCATGACCACTAGAACCGGAGGTGTCCCTTGTCTGGTGCCAGCTCTACGTAACGAGCGTTTGCCCAAGGATTTCAAGGGGCCTCGAAAGGTGCCTAACTACACGGCCGACTTACAGCCCGGGGCATGGATTGAAGGCTATGAGATGGCTATGGAGCTGCTGGAAGTCAGCGACGCTGCGATGGCCAAGTACTTCACCATTATGTTGGATGGGACGACCCGTACTTGGTTGAAGGGGTTGCCGCCTAATTCCATCGGTTCATGGGCAGAGTTAAAAGCCCGGTTCATTCAGAACTTCAAGGATACGTGCAAACGGCCTATGTCAATTGTGGATTTTACTAATTGCAAGCAAGAGGAGGGTGAGTCCACGACCCACTGGGTGCGCCGGGTCAAAGCCATAATACATTCATCAGATAAGATGGATGCCGGCTTTGCAGTCTTAATGTTGGAGAAAAATTGCAGTTTTACGCCTCCGAAGATGAAGCTGGGGCGGCTCAAGCGTGATTGTAATGACATGGGCCAATTGATGGCGGCTCTAGTCAAATACGCCGACTCTGATAGTACCAAGGATCTCGAGTCTGATGATGAGAAGACAGGGAAGGGAAAGAAGAACGACAATGCCAAGGGGCCTCAGCCTAACCCGGCAAATCAAGGAGGTAATAATAAACATAAGGCCGATGGTAGCTTGGAGTTTGTGGCTAACACCAATGCGCAGGGTAACAATCAGCGACGTAAGAGGAGACCACCTCCTCGGTCCGGCGGGTCAAGCCCCACGCTTGAGCAGTTACTGAATGAGCCCTGTCCAAGTCACGACACTCCGCAGAAGCCGACCACTCACCTATGGAAGGATTGTACGATCATGAAGGCTTTCAAGAATTCCAACATGTTCTATGGTAATCATGGGCAGGGCGGCGGCTCAGGTGGCGGCGGCTTTCATGGCCCGGGCGGCGGTTCAAATTCCAATTTTCAAAACTCTCAGGGTAATCAAGGTGGTTATAACCAGCAATCTAGCCAGGGAGGTCAGTAGCAGCAGCAGGGTGGATATCAGAGTAATCCAAAGCAGCTGAATAGTGGACAATATCATGTGTTTACCACCAGTTTGTGCAAATGGGACCAGAAGCTTCATAAGAGGGCTGTGAACGTTTTTGAGCCGGCACTTCCTCGTTATTTGAGATGGTCCGAGTAGCCTATTTTATGGAGTAGGGAGGATCACCCTCCTCGGATTGACAATTCGGGTCACTTGGCCTTGGTGGTGGCACCTCAGGTTGGTGGATATAAATTTACTAAGGTGCTCATGGATGGAGGCAACATCATCAACATCCTCTATTACGAGACTTTTCGTCGCATGGGCTTAACTAATAAAAATCTCAAGACTTCCAACACTGTTTTTCATGGAGTGGTCCCTAGTAAGTCGGCATACCCAGTGGGTAAGATTGAGCTGGAGGTAGCCTTTGGAGATGAGCATGATTCTAGGGATGAGAAGTTAACCTTTGAGGTGGTCAAAATCAAGAGCCCGTATCATGCCCTGTTTGGACGGTGGGCTTATGCCAAGTTCATGGCACAACCGTGTTATGTTTATTTGCAGCTCAAGATGTCGGGTCATAAGGGCACCATCACAGTGCATGGGAGTCGGAAGATAGCCTTGGAATGTGAGCAAGGCGATGCTGCTTACGCGGAATCTGTTTGTGCGACAGAGGAGTTGAAGTTCTACAAGGACAATGTTGACCTGGCAAATATGACGTCTTTGAAGAAGCCAACCATAGAGCATGAGCCGGTAATGAAGTTTAAATCGGCCAATGACACCAAGCTTGTTGATTTTGTTCCAGGCGATTCATCTAAGCAGTTCAGTATCAGTGCCAATCTGGACCCCAAATAGGAAAACGCGCTCATCGAGTTCATCCATGAGAACCGGGACATCTTTGCATGGAAGCCTTCTGACATGCCGGGTGTCGCTGAGAACACTCTTAATATTGATCCAAAATTTAAGCCGGTCAAGCAGTTTCTTTGGTGGTTCAATGAAGAGAGGCGTAAGGCCATTGGCGAGGAAGTGGCCCGGCTCTTGGCGGCCGGGTTCATTGTTGAAGTTTTTCATCCAGAGTAGTTGGCTAACCCGGTGCTGGTGCTTAAGAAGAACAACACTTGGTGTATGTGTGTGGATTACACGGATTTAAACAAAGCTTGTCTGGCTGATCCCTTTGCTCTCCCTCGTATTGATCAAATCATTGATGCTACGGCGGTTTGTGAGTGTTTGAGCTTTTTGGATGCTTACTCTGGTTATCATCAGATCAAGATGGCAGTTAAGGACCAGGAAAAGACGGCTTTTATTACTCCATTTGGAGCTTTCTGCTATGTGTCTATGCCTTTTGGGCTTAAGAGTGCCCAGGCGACTTATCAGCGGTGTGTGCAGAACTGTCTTCACAATCAGATTGGGCGCAATGTTCATGCTTATGTGAACGACATTGTGGTGAAATCCAGAGAGAAGGAGACCTTGATAGATGATCTGAAGGAGACCTTTGATAATCTCCGGGTCTACAAGATGATGCTTAACCCGACCAAGTGTGTTTTTGGTGTGCCTGCAGGCAAGCTTTTGGGTTTTCTGGTTTCTAACAAGGCATTGAGGCTAACCCAGAGAAGATCAAGGTAATCACTTCTTTGGCTAAACCGGCGTGTATCAATGATGTTCAGCATTTGGCGGGTCGTATTGCTGCTTTAAGCTGGTTCATAAGACGGTTAGGCGAAAAGGCCATACCGCTGTATCAGATGATGAAGAAGACAGACGACTTCGTCTAGAGCGATGCTGCTAACGCTACCTTTAAAGACTTGAAGAGACAGCTAGCTGAGCCGCCAGTTCTTGCTGCTCCCATTGATAAAGAGCCATTATTATTATATGTGGCTGCTAACACCCGTGCTGTCAGTGTAGCCATTGTAGTGGAACGCAAGGAGGTTGGCAATGAACATCTGGTTCAATGGCCGGTTTATTATATCAGTGAGGTACTTATTGAGTCCAAGCAACGGTATCCACATTGGTAGAAGCTTGTTTATGGGGTGTTCATGGCAAGCCGGAAGCTTAAGCAATATTTCCTGGGCCATCCTATCACTGTGGTCAGTTCTGCTCCTTTAGGAGATATCATTCAAAACAAAGAAGCCACAGGACGAGTCACCAAGTGGGCTATTGAGCTTGGGCCTCATGGTTTAAAGTATGTGCCACGCACTGCTATCAAGTCTCAAGCACTGGTGGACTTCATCAACGATTGGACAGAGCTGCAGATGCCTGAAGAGAAGCCGGACAACACATATTGGACTATTCACTTTGATGGGTCTAGGCAATTGGAGGGCTCGGGGGCTGGAGTTGTTTTAGCTTCCCCTCAAGGTGACAAATTTTGTTATGTGCTACGGTTGATGTTTCCCTGTACTAGCAATGCAGCTGAGTATGAGGCCTTGCTCCATGGTCTTCGGATGGCTAAGGAGATGAGCTTAAGCCGGGTAAGGTGCTTCGGCGACTCAGATTTGGTGGATCAACAAGTCTCAGGCAAGTGGGATTCCAAGGATCCTCTCATGGTGGCTTATCACCGTGAAGTTGATGCTATTGCCGGACATTTCAAGGGTTACCAAGTGGAGCACATCGACCGCAGAAAGAACAAGGTGGCTGATGCCTTAAGCCGGCTGGGGTCTCAGCGTAAGCCGGTGCCGCCTAATACTTTCTTGGATATTCTGCATAACCCTTCTGTCAAGTTGCCTACAGAGGAAGACTTGGCTGTTCCTGACCCGGAAGCACAATTGGTGGCGGCTCTTCACGTCATCCCAGATTGGACAGTGCCATACTTGGCTTACATGACCCGGGGCGAGTTGCTTGAGGATGAAACTTTGGCCAGGCAGGTAACCCAGTGGTCTAAGTCAATGACAATTTTCAATGGCGATTTGCATCATCGCAGTGTCTCTGGGGCGTTTCAGCGTTGTGTTTCTCCTGAGGAAGGTCAAGAAATTCTTCGTGAGATTCATGAAGGAGATTGTGGCCATCATGTCGGGTCAAAGTCCCTTGTGGCCAAGGCTTTCCGTCATGGATTTTATTGGCTGACGGCTCACGCTGATGCAGAGGATCTGGTCAGTAAATGTGACGGTTGTCAGAAGTTCTCGAGACGTGCTCACGTGCCGGCTCAAGAGTTGAGGATGATTCCAATTACTTGGCCGTTTGCAGTCTGGGGGCTTGACATGGTTGGGCCTTTCAAAAGGTCCAAAGATAAAAAGACCCACCTCTTGGTGGCGGTTGACAAATTTACAAAGTGGGTTGAGGCAGAGCCAGTTAGTAAGTGTGATGCAGCCACGACGGTGCAATTCATGAAAAAGGTGATTTTTCGTTTTGGTTTTCCACACAGCATTATAACTGACAATGGCACTAATTTGTCCAAAGGCGCCATGGAAGAGTTTTGTCAACATGAGCATATTCGGCTTGATGTTTCATCAATGGCTCATCCCCAATCCAATGGTCAAGCTGAAAGAGCTAATCATGAAATCTTGAAAGGCATCAAGCCCCGACTTTTTGTTCTTTTGCAACGGACGCGAGGTTGTTGGGTCGAGGAGTTACCCTCTGTGATATGGAGCATCAATACTACTCCTAATAGGTCTACGGGTTATACGCCTTTCTTCATGGTTTATGGAGCCGAGGTGGTTCTCCCTAGTGACATCCATCATGACTCGCCCCGCGTGGCGGCTTATGTTGAGGCTGACAATGAGCAAGCGCGTCAGGATGCGCTTGACCTGTTAGATGAAAAGCGTGACTTGGCAGCAGCTCGCTCAGCGATTTACTAGCAGGACCTGCACCATTATCACAGCCGACGGGTTAAGTCTAGAACCTTTCAAGAAGGTGATTTGGTGCTCCGGCTCATCCAGGATCAAACTGATGCACATAAGTTATCCCCACCTTGGGAAGGGCCCTTTGTGGTCAGCAAGAACTTGAACAACGGGTCATACTACCTTATCGATGTTCGAGAGCACAAAGACTCAGGTAAGTCGGAGGAGGAGACCCGCCAGCCATGGAATATCGCTCATCTGCGGCCTTACTACACTTGAGCCACCGACTCTCATGATGTACATATTTTGACGATGTATATATTATGATAAGTAATAAAGCAGGACCTCTGCCCTTTTTCATCCTTAATGATCATATGTCTTCATCATTATCATTTTAAACAACCAATTGGGGGCTGATCGTATTCGAATCTAGCTTAACCCTCTTGGTCCGGCACTCCGGCTCATGATCGTATTCGAATCTAGCCGTTCAACCTTATGATCACTAGGGGGCTTCCTGTTCAAACGTAGGTCGTATTCGAACCAAAGAGAACATAGCTGTCGGTACCCTCTTGATCGGCATGCTGCCGAGCTCACTAGGGGGCTTCTTGATCATATTCAAATCATAGCTCAACCCCTTTTGGGAACCGACTTTGATCGTATTCGAATCAGAGTCGTTAAAAAACTCTCAAGGTCACTAGGGGGCTTCCTGTTCAAACATGGGTCGTATTTGAACCAAAGAGAACATAGCTGTCGGTACCCTCTTGATCGGCGCAACGCCAAAGCCACTGGGGGCTACATGATCGTATTCAAATCCTAGTTTAACCCTGTTGGAACGGTTTACCGATCGTATTCGAATCAGAAGCCTTAAATTTTTTGCATTTTATTTGGTCTAAGTTTTGTTTGAAAGCAGACTTTATTTGACTTGAGACTTTTTTGTTCAAAGATTTAAGTGCAAGTGTGGTTAAATTTAACCCGGCTTGATTTTGGATGATAAGTCGCCAACATATGAGAGTCATCATATCTTGGGAAGTGTTGGTTTCCAAAGATTGGGTTATCACCCTTACTGTTTGGGTCAAATAAACTGGCAATACAAATCCAAAGCTCACAGGTATGATATTATAGTTGTGTTTCAAAATTATATTTCACAACAGACTTATCTGTGACTCTTTTTCCATATTAATGGTTATATGTAAAGATATTATGACCCGCCTTGCGGTAAGCCGCCAAGGGATCTTGTGATCTATTTCTGAGTGCAGGACAGTTCAGAGACTTGTTCAAGCATAAGGAAAACAGATGATAAGTATAATACGGGTGAACATAAGATGGCGACTTAACAGTATTGAGCACCAAAAATGTGCACGATGGCACAACAAAACAAAGTTATTTCTACCCTATTACATGACTCCCCGAGTCTAAATGATTAATATTGTTTTTCAGTAGAGCACATGTATGAACCGCCTGGCGGGTTAGTTCTCGTGTTGACCGGAAGCGTCCGGGTCAGCCCTCTCCGCTTCTTCGCCCTATTCCCTTTCCTGGAAGGTTGATGATGACCAGTCAATGCCATTCAAAGCTTCAAATTCAGCTTCATCATCAATTAGTCCGGTCGGGTCAACTTCAAGGGCGAAGGTATGCTTACGGATTAGGGGGATCAGGCTGGTCACTTTATAATGTGGCATGGGAATTCTCCGGTTCTCCGTGTCATAACCCGGTTGGTACTTGGTGAGATCTGCTTCATCAGCTATCAGGGTGGCCACGGGGCGTATCTCCTTCACACAAGTGGCGAAGTCTTCCTGTTCAAAGGGAGTGCCATCCTCCTTAAGGCTTGGATAACCAATGACGATGTCGGCCGGGTCTAACTCCGGTAGCCAAGATTTGGCCCGACTTAAGGCAGCTACAGCTCCGGCTCTTGCAGACGATCGCCTTAGTTCAGTAAGTCGCTGGGGCAGCACAGAGAGTTTCCTTAGTACATCCACCAGGAGTGTGGGCACTTCATTTGACAGGGCCACCGTGGCTAAGGCACGCTGAGACCTGGTGTAGAGTTGTTCCACCAGCGTGTAAACCGCCTTCAGCTTGATCAGCATGTCTTGATTAAGATTTGAACTCCTAGGGCCTGCATAGCAATGTCAGGTGAGTTAATGACAATTTATATGATCACTTGAAAGATTCAAATATTTGACACGTGCAGGGCGACTTACCAAAGATTGCTGGGACCATCTGAGAGACATGACGTTTTAAGCCGGATAATTCACCGGTCGCCTCTTCAAGAGCCGCCTTTGCTTTCTCAGCTCGATTGATCAAAGCAATCTTTTCCTCAACCCATGCCTTTTTCTCCATTTCAAAGTCTTTTTTCAGTTTTTCTTGTTCAGATATACTGATTTTAAACTTGGAGTTGGCTCTTTGGGTTTCCGTCTCTTGTGCTTCCAGGCGGTTCTTCAAATCAGATACTTCAGATTCAAGTTGACTGGTGGTGGCCTGTACAAATACCGGGTCAAAATCATAACTGTTAGCATATAATATCAAAGTCCCAAGCCTTTTGCAAGCAACAACACTTGGCACTTGGGGGCTAATGTCTACCGAAGAATTTTATCTAGGTGGCGGTTCACGAGAGTAAGTCCCAAGCACTTTGCAAGCAAGAGTACTTGGCACTTGGGGGCTAATGCATATTGCTGTAAAAGTCTTTTTAAGTGTTTTATTCTATACAATCATATGAAAGATCGGCTCAACCATGCTGATTAAGCTGGCCCTTGGGGACTAAGGAGTAAGCCGGTTTTCTTACATGTTATCCAAATATATCACTAATGTTATTAAGCTTGTTTTTAAGTCTACAACATATTCATCATAAGCAATAGACTTGGGGGCTGGCATAATACGGATAATTTAGTACAGAGAAGGGATTGTACCTCAAACTTTTGGTGCATCTGCTTCACCATATCAATTTCAACATCACGGCTGCTGTGTACTTGGCTCAGATAGCCAGAAAAAACCTCCCCAATACTCATATGAGTATAATCAGCAACATCAAGCTTGACCCTGCGGCGTTCCAGAAGCTCCTCCTTGGCGAAACATTTGGCCAGCACGGTTGGCCTCCCCGGCTCAGCAAAGCCGGTCTTGGTGATCTCAACATCAGGGTTTTGAGGGTCATCCGTCCTGGCCAGGCTAGGGACTTTCGGGTTTTCAGAGCCACCGGCGGCTTGCTCGGCAAGCGGGTCAGTAATTGGCGTTGTTGTGTCATGAGCTGGCTCAGGTGGTGGCTCATGAGTTGAGGTTTCAGGTGCGGCTGTTCCAAGTTCCAGCTCATTGAAAATCGGCTCTTCGGCCGGCTTGTTCTTCTTTACCTTCTTGCTAGCCTTTGCTTTTCTGCTGCATAAAATCAAAAGATCAGTACAAATAAAGAGAATTGAAACAAATACATGATAAGTAAGTCATCATTACCCTAGAGCGGTCTTGAAAGCCGGCAAGTTGGACTTCATTGAGTCGCCGGAGGAAGGAGACGTTTCCTGATAATTCGAGTCAGAAGAATTGAGTGGTTGACGAGTGAGACCCGCCAAAGGATAAAAAGGATTTAAATCGGAGGTGACCTCGTTCCGGCGCTTCCTTGGCGTATTCGGTAAGCCGGAGGAGAGTTCCGCATCCTTGCTGGTCCGGGTCTGCCTCCGGCTCTCATGAATCTGTCGCTTCAAAAGAAATTGAGGATCTTGATAAGCTAAGGGATGTGAAAATCTTACTTTCTGGGTTACTCTTCGGATTTTCTGTCTTGGCAAAGGCTCGGAGTCGGAGGAAATCATAGTTACATCTTCATCCTTGCCATGACTTGTTCCTGTGTCCTCCTGCTTATAATCAGTGTCAATAAGATGGTTAAAAAAGGAGCCAAGAGAGTTAAGGGCTACCTCCGACTCAGAAGAATCTTCTAGCTGAAGCAAGTCAGAGGCGGTGGCCTTCTTGCCCTTCTTCCTCGCAGCCTCTTTCCTGGAGGCTCTCTTGGCTTTCCTGGCTTTCTTCGCAGCCTCATGATCATATTTAGCCTTCCAGAATTTATCACCATCCTGTGAAAACCAGCAAAGGTATGAGTACAGATGAAACATCAAAGGATGAAGGTATTTTATTCTGATGGGAGACGGCTTACCACTGGAGCCGGGTTAGCTTCGCAGAAGGGGCTTAAGCCCACCTTACCACAGTCTGCTATGCTTTCATTCAGGAGAGACTTGGTCATGTCGTTGATGACGTGGTCAGGTAAATCGTCAGAACTGTGCCGTAGAGGGTCATCTTTCTTGCCTGTGTAGGTGCACATCAGGCCGGGGCGGCGGCTCAATGGAATGACCCACCAGGAGATCCAAACCCGGACTAAATCGATGCCATTTAGCCCGTTCCCCAGAAGAGCCTTGATTTTAGCCAGGGTGGGGGCGAGCGTCTTGCGTTCAGCGGCTGTCATCTTACCAGGAAGTAGATGTTTGGACTCCAGACGCAGAGCACAAAAGTCGGGCAGATGATTTTCATCAGCTGGAGAAGTGTCTTGACAATAGAACCATGTCTGGTTCCAATCTTTGGGATGACTTGGTGGGTTGTCATAAGGAAAAATTACGTCTCTCCGACGTTGGATTGAGACACCGCCAAGTTCCAAGCTTTGTCCGTTGGCACACTCATTCTGACAGTTCAAGTAGAATAACTCTCTAAAGAGTAGCAAGTTGGGTTCTTCTCCAAGATATACCTCGATGAACACTTGAAAATTGCAAATATTAGACACGGAATTGGGTCCGATGTCTTGAGGACGGAGGTCAAAGAAGTGTAGGACATCCCTAAAGAATTTTGAGCCGGGTGGTGAAAAACCCCGGTTCATATGGTTAGTGAAGACGATGACCTCCTGTCCTTTGGGCTGAGGCTTTTCCTCCGACGGGTCAGGAGCACGATATGACATCACTTCCTTCTTCGGCAGATAGCTGGTCTTCACAAAGTCATCAAGCGTACTGTCTGTGACGATGGATTTGACCCAATTGCATGAAGTGGGTGGTTTCGGTGCCATTGTGATGAAAGCCTAAGAAAGAGTAAAAATTCCCGGTTCAAATTTAAGCCAGAGAAAAATATTACAGTGCATATTCAAGATGTCGGCTTATAAAGGGGCCTAATGGTATAAGGCTAATTATGTCAGATTATTTAAGCCGCCATGAGCGTCATAAGCAGTTAAGTTATTTAAGCCGCCATGGGCAGTCAGGATTATCAATTGAGTGTTGCCTTTTAAGCCGGTGATGAGAGTCGCCATGGCTAGGTGGATCTAACAAATACAGTTTTTGCCTAAGTGTTGCATAAACAAGTTTCACAGGTTGCATCTATTATTTTGGATCAAACGGCTGTTCAAAAAAGAAAATATTCTAGACCTAAAAATGAAGTACAGATGAGTTCATCAGTTCTAATGAGGCCTTTTTACAAGAAAAAGGGATCTGCTAGTATTGAAAATGGACGTGAAACAGCTACCGCATGAGTTCCATACTTCTTTTGGATCAAAGGTGGCTGTGGTGGAGAAACTACGAAGAACCCGTGATGAACAACGAAGAATACAGAAGAACTCGCAAACCCTAATGTGGATCTAAGGGGCGGAAAGGCGAAGACTTACGATTGCAGATCTACTGCGAAGGGTCACCGCCGTTCTCTGGACTGATTCAGGTCGATGCAGCGGCCGAGGTTGAGGAAGACGAGGTGCGCTGCAGCGGCGGCGGAGCTCGAGCGGCAGTAGGGTTGCAAGAGGAAGAAGATAAGGAAGGGGAGAATGAGGAAAGACCTAGTCGTGTCTATTTATAAGAGAAGACTGATAAGTGGGCGCGAAAAACAAGGAGGCCGAACACATGGTTATCCAGCTATACGAATGCCTCGATCCTCGGGATGGTCATTAAGATAAGGATTTGTTGAGATATGTTGGACAAAACATGCATTAGTGGCAGATGATGTCATGGCGGGTTACCACGAATCCAAAGGATGATGTCATGGCGGGTTACAAAAACTTCATAAGTAAAGAGCAGAAGATTTTTCTTAAGTGTCGAAGATTGACATGAACCAATCCAAATCAACCTGGGGCCTAATGTTGGGGATATAACTATTAGGTATGACCCGCCTAGGAGGGGCCGGGTTATACCTATAAGTACTCTTGAAGCCCAAGACCAAGCTTGAAGATGGCGGTTCAGTTAAGGGCCCAAAGCCTAGAGGCGACTTAAGGCCCATAGAGATAAACCACCATATGTACATGACTTGTATTGTAAGGCAAGAATAGTTAGAGACCGAGTCGGACACTGTTTATGAGCCGATCGGGACTCTATGAGCCGCTGGGCGTCGACCTCTGTATATAAAGGGACAACCCGATGACGGTTCAGGGCAAGTAACATCAGATCGAGAGCTAGGTCAAGCGAAATCTCTCCCTGGTAATCGAGACATAAGCAATCCCACTCAAAACTGGATCATAGGCTTTTACCTTCACCGTAAGGGGCCGAACCAGTATAAACCCCGTGTCCTTTGTCCCGATTAACCCCTTTAAGCTTCCTAGTTGCGATGGCTCCACGACTAAGTCCTTCCACTAGGACATCTGACGTGACAATTCCACGACACTACGTATAATCATATATTATTACATGGAACTCTAGCAATAAGCATTTTAAGTCTCAGGATCTTCTTAGAGCATCTACAGTCAGGCACCCTAACCCCCATCATATGCCTTGGCCGACGGTTCAGTCGGTGACCGGTCAAAACATCCGACCCAAACGGGTGCCTCAAACGGATCTCAAACGCCCGGACTGACCGACAACCCTCATATCCATCCCAAATATGGGGTAGATATGAAGAGGCCCCGGCACAACGGGGCATGTCCGCCACGCCGGACTGACGGCAGGGTTCCACACGGAATCGCCTGGGAACCCAATAGTTCGATGGACGTCTCCTCCAGTGGCGGTGTGACGCCGAGTAGCACTCCGGCTCGCCGCCTGAGGTCAAAATCCAACTATTTAAGCTGGCCAGCATCCCCAACGCTAGCCACAACCTCTTCCTCCCTCCCCGCGATGCCAGTCGAGCTCATTTCTCTTCGTCTCCACCTCCCTCTTTCCTCGCCGTCCGACATGGTCCGGTAGAAGATCACCTATGCTATGCTAACACCGGACCGCTGCTTCTAGATCAAGGAGGAGATCCGGGTGAGGCACGCCGCCCGCATCGCAACCAACCTGCCTTCAGACTCGCTGGAGGTGGAGGCGGAGGAGGAAGGAGGAGGAGGAGGATGAGTAGCCGGAGCCAGAGGAGCAGCCGGTTCCGATGGAGGTGGCGGATCTGAAGGAGGAGGAGGAGGAGATGGAGTATCCAGAGGAGGAGCTGGCCCCGGGCTTTGACATGGAGGGCGCTATGGCGGAGTTCGCGGTTGCCCAAGCGGCGGAGATGGCGGAGTAGCAGGCCATCCTAGAGTCCATCCAGGATGAGGCCTATGTCGAGGCCAACCAGCAATTCATCCGACATGAACAAGCGACGACCGACGCGCTTTTTGCCGAACTTGACATGGAGATGAAGGCGGAGGCTGACGTAGAGCAGTCGGAGTTGTGGCTGCCGTCCATATACCCGGAGCCGAGCACAGAGGTAATGGACATCTCCAATGATGATTATGGTAGTGTAGGTTATTTGATCTACGTGGTATGTGGATTTCCTCATTTGTATACTTTGCCTGGATTTAAGGTTTAAAGTATGACGTATCCGGATGCAGGGGAGTAAATTTGGACATTTCATGTGATTCTGGGCCAGATGGGTCGCTCGGCCTCTCCTCGAAGAGAAGTGACCCCGTCACAAGCTCCTCTGTGAGCCATAGCCGCTGGGCCGCCGTCGCTAACGTCGTCCTCCTATCCTCACGGTCGTCTTCACTCTTCCACATGCCTGACTTCTCTTGCGACCATGTGCGACGCGGCCATGTCTAGAGCCTGTTTGAGACTGCTCTGCTTCTTAAAATTTAGCTCCGCTCTTGAAAACACAAACCAAACGGGGTAGTTTCATGATATGCCGCTCCGTAAAAAACTAGAATATGGAGTATATCTTTCGGTTTTTTATGAAGCTCTTCAAGGGTGCTCCAAAAAGCTCTAGAAGCTGGAGTTTTTTTGAACACAGTACAAACGCAAGCGCTCATATACACGCGCATACACTCACCCCTATGAACGCATACACACACACCCTACCCCTATGAGCAGCTCTGAAAGACTGAGCCGACATATCATCTTGAAATTTACAAAATCACGTGGGCACCTGAAATAAATTCAGGAATAAAATGCAAGCACCAGGATTTGAATACCACAACCCCTCTAACCATCCAACCACAGATTGGTTCGTCTCTAAAAGCTGGAGTTGAAAGGATATTACCCCCCACTGCCACTAGTAAGTGGATATCCTTTCGTTTCTCCCCTCTCATTCCAATCAAATAGATCCTTTTCATCAAATTTCTCATTCTTACAGCTGGAGCTAGATGGAAACCAAAAATTCTCTTTGATAGAGGTATAATTTCTATATGAAACTGTTCCAAAGTAAATTTAATGGACTGAAACTGATTTTGATAAAGCGGAGCAATCCCGAACAAAACGTGAAAAAGAGAAGCCTTTTGCCTCCGTCACGATGAGTGGCGGCGCCCACCACAGACTGGTCAGATCGCTACACGGCGGCCGAGCCAGTTGAATAGGCGTCACCAGGCGCACTGTCGTCAAAGATGGCCACTGCGCTTCCGTCCTACTACATCCACGCCGCCATGCCTTTCCCTGCGCCTGCGAGTAGGAGCCAGCAGGACAAGGAGGAGGAGCAAGTTTGTGGACTCCCGATGCCTTCGGTTTGTTAAAATAAAAAACCGACTCTGTGTTCGGGCCGAAATCCAGGCTCGTGAGTTTATATCCTGGAGGGACACGCGTCGTTGCAAGTCCCACCATCGATCCCCTCCCGTTCCCGTCGCGATGGAAAAGCAGCGAGCACCAAACCCTAATTGCCTTCCTTCCTCACCCCCGGCTGCCATGTCATCTCCTGGTTCCCGGCGTGGTATCTTGACCGCAATTCCGGTTTCCGGCGATGGGACCTTCGGCTACTCCGTCCCGCCCCCGGCACATTGCTCCAGTGCAGCAGCCACACTGCTTCCGTATGTTTTTCCGCAAAAATAAAATAAAATAACTGCTTCCGTATGAACAACCCCCATGTCGTTTTCATGTTGAGTTCTATCTCCATAGATTAGCATCCTCAGATTTCTCGTGGGAGTGGACTCGTTGTTTAGTTTATACAACCGCAATATATTTCTGTTCTCCATATATTTAACTAGTAAAATCAACTTGGTCATAGCATTAGCACGTCGATCATACGGATTACTCATTTATCTCCTTGTATGAATGAATTATGCTTCTCCTCTGCTCATCGATTCTGCCTGCTTGTTCTGCTTCAGGTTTTGGGGGACAGAGCACAAGCCTGCTCCATTGGTACTGCCGCAAGGGCAAACCATTCGTGAATCCATTGCTCGCTCCTTGAAGAAAGAGCAGGAGAGTAAGTTTTCGAATTTGTCTGTGCTTCCCAGTTGCCTCCCAGGGGCGCAAAAATTTTCGTCTCTTGGGCTGCCTCTTCTGTACCAGCAACCAGATCACTGGGGAATTAGATTTTACACCAGAATTGATCTCAAGGGATCTTTCCACACATACCCTCATGTGGGGGGGCCATTTGAGAGCTTAACTGAAGTTAACAATGCTATTGAGCTCTACCTTAGGGGCCGCCAGGAGGAGCAAATGTAAGACTTCTCAACTTTGTTCCTTCTAGGTTTCTGCCAGTCCTGTTTAATTGGTGCCAATACATGCAGTTAAGTAAATGTATAACACAAATTAGGAATTTTTTTTTGGAATAGAGCCAAGTTTGACTATGTAGAAGTTGTCTGTAAATTGTAATAGAAATGCCAGCCTATACTATTTGGATCTACTTGAAGTTTTTTTTAGTGTATTTGTGAGAATTATTGAAATATTCATAAGTCATATATGCGCAGCTGTAAATTAACAAAGCACATATGAAAACTATGCTATCACATCCTATCTAGGTATAGTTTGCCAGAATAACAATTTTTACTTTTGGTTGGCTTTTTAGCTAGGCACACCCACGTGCATAGCTATGCTTTCTTGTGTGCGTACTGAGTTCAATTCTGTAAGGAAAGATTGATATGTTTTCTCTTGCATTGAGAACTTGCATGTTAGCAACAGCAGACTAGCCAGTCTTTTTAATGGACTTTTTGTCAATCTGTTTTCTTGACTTGTGAGAATGTACAGTGTGCCAGCCGGATGCGTTTGGTTGAAGGTGTCATATGAATGGGTTGGGACCGTCCAATTTATTTGGGATTGAACCATTCAATTCATGCGTTTGGCTGAATATTAGAGATGAGCTAATTATTTAGGACGGGATCAACAGTCATGCTCACATAGTCATGCATGCAAAGCGTGGCCATTTGATTCGACCGATTTGGTTGGGTGGAACGGTTCAGCATCTTCAAGGCATATTCTCTTTTTTTGACTTGAACCATTCATGTGCTTTATAACCAAACATGTCTATTTTTTGAACGATCCCAACCCATTCATGA
The DNA here is from genome assembly GCF_018294505.1 of Triticum aestivum. Classification (NCBI taxonomy): domain Eukaryota; kingdom Viridiplantae; phylum Streptophyta; class Magnoliopsida; order Poales; family Poaceae; genus Triticum; species Triticum aestivum. The sequence goes on along the minus strand of NC_057798.1, from coordinate 220,072,485 downwards.
CCACCCTTGTAACCAAACGCAGATTATAGGTTTGTGGGATTATCTGGAGTGGAGCTTGCTGTACAAAAGTGCCTTTACTGGCCTGATGGCAGAAGGAAAAAACATTTGGCATCCCAACCAATTGATACAACCCGTGATTTTAACCGCCAGCTGGTTGAAGCTCTGGTGGACAAGTATAATGAGGATCACAACCTTTTCGGGGTCTGTTCTCTGTCCCTTCCCCTCTTGCCCTTGCTACCAAGGGTTGCACTGTATCTCGCTCTTATCCATTCCTGTAACAATTCAATGCTGATTGAATCCATGCTTCTTTTCAGGATCTTGCATATGAATTCAAAGATATTATGTGCTGCCAATCAATTAGAGATAGTAGGTTTTACGATCATATCAATTTCACTGCGAAGGTTAAAGGAGCTGATGATTTGAACTGCTGCACTGACAAACTATTCTTCGCTGAAGTCATGTATAATCAATCATCCAGTGAATTGTTTGTCATCTGTTTATGTGTGCTGGATCCTACTGCTAATGGTATGATATATTCCGTTCCCGGACTCTTTACATATTTTTGAACTACCTTGAACTTATGTGTCACAGTTTTGTAAGTTGGGTTTCTGGCTCTAGTGTGATCTTTGATACATTAACCTATTTGTCTGCCCCTTTTTCATCTCACATATGATCCTTAAGACTTACATTGGTAGTATCTCGAACTGTATAACCATGACTTTTTATTATATTCAATTTGTCAATTATTTAGGTATGATTGTTATTGTGCTTGATTCGTTATTTGTTAGTTATATTAACAATTCCTACTCTCCGTAATGAAGATTACTGTTATGGTTGTCACTGTAATGGAAGTCCTGACATGAAGCACCCAAGTTCTGGTTACATGGCTGGCCACAAAAGTAACGTGTCTGGTAGATCTAAGATAAACTGCGGAAAGTTTGATGATGAGGACAATGAGGACGAGGTATGCATGATGATTTATTTTCTGGCAAGTTTCCATTCAGCATTTTGTTGCTTGATTCGTTGCTAATTACATGTCTGTTTTTTACAGCTGGAAGCTCAGAAGGCTAGGTTACGATGGATGTTTGGGGTAATGACATACATACGTGTGCGATATACTTCCTCTGATCCATATTAATTGCCGTTGATTTAGTACAAGATTTAGTATAAATATGGATCGGGGGGAGTAGTATTATTTATAGTAACATGATGTTGGTTACTTGCTTATGCCTTGCTTGTATTTTTGATAGGGCTCATCTGAGCTGAAGCAAATCAGGGACCCACATGAGGCAGAGCGATGAAGAAGAGCAGCTGAGCCAGCATTGCAGGTAATGCCAAATATATCTGTGCGACCTAGTATAATTTATAGTAACACCGTCCTTTTTTTATCGGATGTCCCGGCAAGGGACTAGCAACATGATGTTGATTACTGATTATTCCCTGCTTGCTTATCTATTTTCTCTGGGAGTTTCCTATAAAGAGGGCCCGTAACATGTAAAGCCAAGGGGAGATCTGTTCTCAGAGGCTGGAGTGGAAGACACTTGAACATGGGGTAGCAACGAGGCCACTGGATTAGCATTTTGCTGTTGAGGGGAGTTTGTGTATTTCACTGCCAGTAGCCCTTGTCGAAATGTTAAGACCAAGTACCATGTAATTTCCTGTTGTTATTTCCTGCTGCCAAGAAATTAAGAATATTTGTAGGAGGCTATGCCTAAGTACTTGTTGAGTTAATTGCATGTTGGTACCACATTTCAGCACCTACTCACGGATTGATATACCACTACTCAAAAGTTTTGCAGTTCAGTACCAACTCAGGCCTAAGTGTTGCAAAACGGTCTAAGCTGCGTAACACGGTGTATCTGACTGCTGGGACCCGCTGTCACGGGCTGATGTGGCATGCCCTTTTACAAAAAGAATCCTTACTTTTTATTTAACCATGCATATATCCTCTGCTTGTCAAAAAAAAAGTCTTGCCGCAAAAAAAAAACGAAAATAACCACACGCGCACTTGCTTCCGGGTTTCAAACCCACGCCGTGCCGTTGGAGGCGTTAGCTGGCAGCCGCTGCGCTACTGCTCCTATTGCTCTTACAGGGACACCTAAATATTTTTACGGAAAAACTAACGCCCACACGTGTTGGCGTTTGCACATCGCCCACACGCCTCCATCACCACTCATTTTGCCACATATGAACAGATGACATCAGCAGAAATCTTTTTGGTTTTCGGCTTAAAAATATTTTATCTCCTAATTAAAAAGGCGAATTAAAAATCCATTTTCACCATTAAATCCGTCTCGACGAGATCTTCAAAACTAGGCCCCATGTTGATATGTTTCGACGAAATTTTTTTTGCCCAAAAGTTGTCATGATGTTTACACTGTAGTTGCCGTGGTGCTTAAACTAAAGTTGCCATGTGGCAATTTTAGTTCGTAGATCATGGCAATTTTAGTTTTTGATGATGGCAATTCCAGTATTTTGACCATGAAAATATTTTTTTGCATGAACCATGGCATATTTAAGTGCATGTATCATGGCAATTTTAGTTTATGGTGCATGACAAGTCTAGTTTCTTAATTCTCCGTTTTATAATATGTCAAAATTTATTTTTTAATATAGAAGAAAAAAGCTGAAACATAACATGGCAACTTTAGTGTAAACATCATGGCAATTCTTGTGCAATAGACATGACAACTTTTAACCCAAATTTTTTTTTCGTCGAAATATATTGATATGAGATCTAGTTTCGAAGATCTCGTCGCGAGGGATTTATTGGTGAAAACGGATCTTCAATTGGATTTTTCATTTAAGAGATAAAACATTTTAAAAACTAAAAATCCAAAAAAAAATCCACATGCATGCATGCGGTGACATGGCGTAGTCCGTATGTATAAGACGTGTGGGCGGATTTGGCTTCCACCACACGTGTGGGCGTTAGCGTTGTCCTATTTTTATACCTTGCGACGTTCGATTTTTTTAATAAATACAGAAACGTGCGCCCGTCCGCCCGAAATTGAACCGCGCTGAGTCGTTCGCAGCGCACGCTTGCTGCCTCTGCCCCACGGCATCCTATATGTCAACTCGTTTGTATACGTCTTTAAACCCCAAGCAGTTCCGATTTTCATACGATATAAAAATATTATATGATGTTAAAAGAAATGTTCATCGTGTCTTATAATTAAAAATATGTTCATTGCATCATATATTAAAAGTTCATCGTATAAAAGCGTATCATATATTAAAAAATGTTCACCACATCTTTTAATATATATATATTATAAGCATTTATTAATATACAATGATCTTATTTAAATATACGGTTTCGTATTATATTAATTTTATCATTTTTGGGAAAAGTTGAAAAATGTTTGTGCATTTGAAAAAATATGTTCAGAACATTTTTGGGAAAAGTTGAACGCGTATTTACAAGTTGTAAATGTATTTTCTAAAATGTTCATCATGCATTATAAAATTATTACGATAACACAATAATTTTTAGTACATGTTATCGATTTTTCGTTTAACAGTGAATTAAAAAATACAACAAATATACGCAGTATATTGAAAATGGTTCAATATATATAAAAAAATCACGGAAAAAGATTTAACAGCACACTTCTACATTTTCTGTCAAATCTACTGTGTAAGGTACAACAACGTGGCAGCAGGCCCATGTGGGTCCTTCTTGTCAGTGGGATGGAAGAAATAATTTGAAACTAAAAATAGCAAATGTATTTTTTAAATGTTCGTCATGCATTATAAAATTGATTATGATTACACAATAATTTTTCATACATGTTATCATATTTTTGAATAACTGTGCATTTAAATAAATTACAATCAATACATGCAGTAACAGTGATATAAATTGTTTAACTGTGATAAAATTTTCTTACATTTGTTCTTTTTTAATCCACATAAATTTTAGAAAAAAGTTCATGCTTGGCACTAAATAATACTAACCCACATGAAATCTTGCCGCGTGTGGGTTCTAGTCTGGTGCTTGGCACTAACTTGTACTAATATATAATCACAAAAAAATTAATAATTAATATCTTTTTCAGGTCTTTATGTATTAATATCCTGATAAAAAGATGTTGTCATTGTGCAGGCCGCACTCCCCTCAAAAAATTGTGAAAAATACTGGAAGTAGCTGGAAGAATACTGGAGGAATGCCATGGCGATCCAGGTGCAGGAGACGAAAGAAATAGTGATGTCGGCACGAAAGAAATAGTGATGTCGGCACAACAGCAGTGGATGTGCAAAAAAACTAATAATTAATATCCATTTGTGCCACCGTTGGGCCGCACTGGGATGCGGTTGGGCTGTCCTGCGGCCCTCGTGATGCTGGCTCTCGTCCAGGTCGAGCGAGTAACTCAGGTCGAGCGATTGAGGGTTCGAGGCGAAATCACTAATAGTTAACGAGTATTCCTTGGGAAGATCACTCTAACTCCCTCACGTTATGATAAGTAGTGCGTTGCATGTGCGCCACTTGTCGCAATCTGGAATTTCTTTTTCGTAGATCCATTTATTCAAAACATTTTATCTCTTGAACCCTGCGTCCAAATCTCGAACCGCTTTCGCCGTTGAATTCCTCGCGTCAAGATCTTCAAAACTAGATCCCATGTTGATAGGTTTTGACGAACTTTTTTTCATGAAAAAACCGGACGAAAAAACCAATGAAAAAACCGAACCGGAAACACGTTTTTTTTTCCTTTCCTAAAGAGGCACGCCCGTGCCTCTCGCGGAAGAAAAAAACAGAAAACGCGGTTTTTTCCTTTCCGAAAGAGGCACGCATGTGCCTCTCGTAAAAGCACAGCCGTACCTCTCGCGGAAGCAAAACCGTGCCTCTCGTGAAAGAAAAAAAAAAGAAAACTTGTTTTATTTTCGTTTCCGAGGAGGCACGGTCGTGACTCTCGCGAAAGCACAACCGTGCCTCTCGCGGAAGCAAAATCGTGCCTCTCGCGAAAGAAAAAAAAACAGAAAACACGTTTTATTTCGTCTCCAAGAGGCACGGCCGTGTCTCTCGCGAAAGCACAACCGGTGCCTCTTGCGAAAACAAAACCGTGACTCGCAAAAAAATTGCGTTTTTTGCACAATTTTTTTTTCGAATTTTTTTTGGTCGAAAAGCTAGGAAAGACCGATGAAAAACCAAAACATCAAAAAAAACCCCGAAAAAAACCGTTTAAAAAGCCGTAAACACGTGCAGAAAAATTAAAAACAAAATCCGGAGGGAGCGCCCAGAGCGCGACACGTGGCGAATGGCTGAAAGCGCGCCAAGTGGCGCTGATCGTTTGCGAAGCTCCCGAAGGAGCGCTTGTTAATTAGTTGCTCCCGGTTCGAGGGCGAGGGCGCAAGGCACACAGGAGCGGCGGGTTGTGAATCCAGCGGCGATTCCTTCGGCCACCGGCAACCACGCCGCCGTGACGCCCTCACCCCTCGTTGCCTAACACCAGATCTGGATCTGGGCGACGCCCACACCGCCACCACATCACCCACCTGAGCGCCCCACCAGCATCGCCGACTACCACCGCCCCGGTGAACCAGCGGAGGGGAGAGGAAAGGAAGGAGATGGGAGAGGGGCACCGGTGCTCCGGCAAGCCAGCGACCGGGCTCCTGCGAGGTTGAGGCGACGGGGCTCCGGCGAGCAAGCCTGGCAAGGTCCAGGCGTCGGGGCACAGGGGAGGCGGCTAGGAGTGATAAAATTTAAAACAAAGGTGTATTCTGCAAAAAAACATGCCAAGTTGGCTCCTGACACGCGGGTCCCAGCGGTCAGATACGCCGTCAATATGCATTTATATGCAACTTAGACCGTTTTGCAACACTTAAGCCCTGAGTTGATACTGAACTGCAAAATTTTTGCATAGTGATACCAATCCGTGAGTAGGTACTGAAGTGTGATACCAACGTGCAATTACCTCGTACTTGTTGCATGTTTCTATGGTGGTTGTGTTTCGCTTGCTCATTTCATAATGGATTGTTGGATGGACAATAGACGGAACACGATCTATGTGGTGTGTATTGTTGAAACACAATCAACTCTGTTCTGATTTGTGATTGCATGGCACAACCCTAAACCTTGCACAAATAGTACTTCCTCCGTTCCTAAATACTCCCTCCATCCAAAAATACTTGTCGCATAAATGGATAAAAATGAATGTATCTAGAACTAAAATACGTCTAGATACATCCATTTCGATGACAAGTATTTTCGGACGAAGGGAGTATAAGTCTTTATAGAGATTTCACTATGGGTTACATACGGAGCAAAATGAGTGAATCTATACTCTAAAATGTATCTATATACATCCTTATGTGGCTCATAGTGAAATCTCTATAAAGACTTGTATTTAGGAACAAAGGGAGTATATTTTTGAATATTGGATACTAATTCCGTCATACATAGGTTGTCTCGATTATAAAATGTAGTGATAATACGAAATGGAATTTGCTCACTGATACACTTTAATACAATGAATCTTTGAAGAAATTCAACTTGCATACCCTGATATCCAAATACAACACCAGTGTACACCAGGTGCAAAATGGAAAGATCATCCTTGTTGCCGTAGTACAATGAGTCTCGAGCAGCAAATGACATAGCAGGAGTTCGAGCAGAAAGCACAGAGGGAACAAGTCTCCTCAGTCCAAATATCAGAAAGGGCCTCCATAAGAGTAGTACAACCACGAGCAAACAACTGAACACACCATGGCTCAAATATTCTCTCCTTGATAGCTCCCCATCTTCCACGGACATCAGCGTTCTCACCATATCAGGGGTGAGATTCTTCCATCCTCAAGTATTCTTCCAGCAGTGTTGAAAGCAGACTCCGATGACACCGTCGAGACAGGTGCCGTTAACACATAACATGCTAATATGGTATGCATCTGATATGCAAGCTTGTGTTCTTGCCACCACTGCAGTATGTTGAAGTTCTCATTCTCTAAATCATACATGACTTTTTCACTCTTGATGTACTTTGCTAACTCCCCACCACCTTGAAGCATAGATGTTGATGTGGAAGAGCTTGTGGCGGTAGAGGAGGGCGAACCACCAAAGATCTTACTCCACACTCCTTTCTTTTTGGGCAATTACACTTTTGCCCTTAGTTGTCCAACCCGTGGGTTTTGCCCTCTCAGTTTTTCCCTTAGATTTGTCTCTGAGTTTGCCTGAATGCCCTTTGACTGTTTGACCAATACTTTAAAAATTCATAACAAATTCATATGAACTCATAAAAATGCAAATAAGATATCAAAATTTTCAGAAAAACATTACCTTTATGTGCACGTCATTTGCATTCATGAAAGTATTGTTTAAATAACCTAAGGTTATTAATGTTATTAACGTTATTAAAAATAATAAGGTATAAACAATAGTTTCTTCATGAATAAAATTACATGCAAATATAGGTGATGTTTTTAGAACATTCTGATATCTTATTTGATTTTTTTGAGTTCATATCAACTTATTATGAAGTTTCAAAATAATGATCAAACTCGTTTGAAAATTCATAACAAGGTTATATGAACAAAGAAAAAGGCAAATAAGATATCAGGATGTTCGGAAAACATCACCTACATTCGCATGCAATTTTTATTCATGAAAAAATTATTTTATATATTTAATGTTTAATAATGTTAATAATATTAATAACCTTGGATAGTTTAAACATTACTTCTTTCCTTAATGCAAATAGCATGCACCTAAAGGTAATGTCTTTCTAAACATTTTGATATCTTATTTTCATTTTTAGGAGTTCATTTGAATTTGTTCTGAATTTTCAAAGTATTGGTCAAATGGTCAAAGGGCACTCACACGACCTCAGGGACAAATCTAAGGGCAAAATTGAGCAGAGCCAAAAAGTAAGGGCAAAACCCGTGGGATGGTTCCGACTAAAGGCAAAAATGCATTTGTCCCTGCTTTTTACCTGCAGTAGGTGATGGTGGAGGTCGCTGCATTAGAACTCTGGCATACTTTTGCTCGTACTTACCAAAGAATTCATAAAACTTTTCATGAGACTTCGCGAAGTCATCAGTATAATTTAAAGTTAGGGACATAGATAGTAAATTGAGTGCACTACAATACCCTTCAAGTTTAGCTCTAGGATCCAAGATAAATGCAAGTGCATAAAATAGAGGAATTTGTTGCCAATATTTTAAATACTTGGTTTTCATGTCAGCAACAACATTAAGTAATAATCCACCATCTTCATGTGCTTTCAGATGACTAGCAATGTCTAATATAGCATGCACCATCAAAGGAGATGTTGGATAATAAACCCCAGACAAACTAATTTTTGCATCATAGAACAACTCAAGAAATGTAGTCAATGATGTAATAACATGCCAAGTATTAGTACTGATCAGAGTATCAACCCCATAATTTGCATTAATAAAACCAGTGAACAAAACTTTGTCTCAAATAACCGCCTTAAGCTTCATATATGTAGAGTTCCATCTAATAGGCATGTTTGAATTAAACTTATGAAGAGTTTTGCCTAGAGCAATGCAATATCTCCTATAGTTTGCAGTCGTTGATTTGAATGCGAGAGATAAAAAATTGCAGTGCATATGACTTCAACGTGTGGTTCACATATATCCAAGGGATCCGCTAAAAATCAATCGACTGATTTTTAACGAAGTCTTAGTTGACTTCCTCACCGTTAGATGTAGAAGCATTATTAAGATTCATCTACCAGCTTGTGGCTGTCTCGCACGAGTGTATTTGTTTTCGTCGCTGCTTCTAGGTTGTTTCCCGGGCCGGGCCAGTGTGCACTGACTTGTTTGACGGGCCGTATCTTGTAATTAGTTGTCTTTTTTTTTCTACACATACGGTCTGTTTGCCTGGGCAGGCGCCTTCCTCTTTATTTTTCCCAAAAACTTTGTGTTTCTCTGCCATTGCAACTGCCACATCCCTCTGCGCTTAGTATTGTTTTTTATGTACTAGATACACAACAAAATCTGCGGCCTTGTTACATGTGTGCAACTAAATTCATTATTTTTATCTTTTTGCATTTTCTGTCTACGGTTTAATTTTTTTTCTTCTTTTTTTCTATATTTCTTCTTAACTACTCCCGCCGTTTCATAATCGAAAAATATTTACATCTAGAATGCCAAACATATATCATTGGATTCATCATAAGATGTAGTTTCTTATTTATATGTTTGGTATTGTAGATATAAATAGTTTTCTCTACAAACTTGGTCAAATTTTGTAAAGTTTGACTTCTCAAAAAAAATACGCACTACATTTGGAACATAGGTAGTATTTTTCTGATTTTATTTTTTGTTTAGTTTTGCTTTGTGTTTTTTTCCTTGTATAAATAGATTTGTTTTTGCATTTTTTATCACCTAGTTGTATGTCCTCTTGTAACTGCGCGAGTTTGCCCTGCATGCAACTTGCAAGGCGCACAACATGCCTACAACTAGAGGGGAAGGGGAGCTAGCGTGTTTACTTGTTGTGTGCTGCCAGCGGCGGGGGCGGGGGAGGGGGAAGTTGCATGTGAGATTGAGAGAGTTTGTGAGATTGATCGTGCTGGAGAGGCAACATTGGAATACCTATTACTCCTTCCAGATCATGATCTGCGCATTATGGGGTATGAAAATGTTCGAGAAATGATAGCTATCTCAGCTTGGTATCTACGGTGGGAAAAACGGAAATTAGTGCACAAGGAATTAACTCAAAATGCGACTCAGATTTCAATGGGGATCATAGCTCTTACATATAATTTTGTAAATGCATCATCTTCAAAGGCGTCCATGAAAAAGGGGGGATGGCAATGTCCTCCTAGGGGCTTTGTGAAACCCAATGTTGACGCCTCTTTTAACCATGACTTGCTGGAGGATACGATGGGGCAGTCTTAAGAGACGACAAAGGTAGGTTTATTGCAGGAGGAAACGGAAAGATAGACTATTGCGCGGATGTTCTCATGGAGGAGGCCTTAGCTCCCAAATTTGGCCTAAATTTAGTGCAAAGGACGGGATGTAATTGCCTAATCATCAACTCTGACAATCTGGAAGTGATTGAGACCATGCAAGACGGAGGACAGTTAGCGGGAGTGGCAGCGGCAATCTTCGATGACTGCTATCACTATGCTTGTGATTTTATCATGACTAAATTCGAACATTGTAATAGAGAGGCAAATAAAGTAGCACATGAACTTGCTAGATTAGCTAGATTTTTTTCGACTTTGGATTGGTTTGAGGAGCCTGTTAGTGAAATTGTAACGTTTCTCACAAACGATGTATTGGTTATTGCTAATGAATAAAATTTTGCTTTAATTCAAAAAAGAGGGGAAGGGGAGTGAGCTTGCAAGGCGCACAACATGCCTGCAACTAGAGGGAAAGGGGAGCGAGCGTGTTTACTTGTTGTGCGCTGCCAGCGGCGGGGGCGGGGAGGGGGCAGTTGCATGTCTGCTATTAGGCACGCAACTGCAAGTGTCGCCCTCAACTGCAACTGCGTGTCTTCAAAACGACTACAACTCTTGTATTGTTTTGTTGGGAGGGGCAGCGGACCAGTTGCATGTCTGTCACTAGTCACACAACTGTAAGTGCCTCCCTCCACTGCAACTGCGACTCAGTGGTGTTTTATCCGAGGATATGGGTAGTTGCTTGTCTCCTACTAGGCATGAAACTCCTGTGTTTCCCCGAGCTGCAACTGCATGTATTCAACATGATTGCGACTTTGTGTTGTTTCTTCGGGAAGGGGGGATGGGGGCTTGTTGCATGTCTATCACAAGGCACACAACTACTTGCGTCTATCCTGACTGCAACTTCAACTTAGTGGTGATTTTTGTAGGGACGTAGAGGGACAGTTGCATATATGCTCGTAGGCGCACAACTACAAGTGTTGCCCCGGTTGCAACTACATGTCCTTAATGCGACTACAACTCTCATTTTTTTTGGGAAAGGGAGGGTTAGTTGCATGTCGGCCACTATGCATGCAACTGCAAGTGTCTCACGCAACTGCATGTCTTCCAACATGGTTGCAACCGCATGTCTTCTAACTTAGTTGTAACTTGGTTTTTGTTTTGTTGGAAGGACTGACGATGAGACGCGCCAGTTCCATGTTCCACACTAGTCACGCAACTGCACGTCTTCTAATTTGGTTGCAACTGGGGCCTTTTGTTTTGTCGGAGAGGGCGGCGGGAACAGAGAGGGCACTAATTGCATGTCCAACTATAGTCATCCAACTGCATGTTTTCAAACATAGTTGCAACTAGGGGCCCAGTTGCATGCAAAACTATAGTCATGCAACTGCATGCCTTTCAACATGGTTGCAATTGCATGCCTTCTAACCCACTTACAACTGGATTTTTGTTTTGTCGGAAGGACCGACGAGGAGAGGGGCCAGTTGCATGTCTCACACTAGTCACGCAACTGCATGTCTTTCGAACATAGTTTCCAATTGGGGGGCTTTGTTTTGTCAAAGGGGCGGCATGAAGAGAGCGGGGCCAATTGCATGTTTAATTATTCACGCAACTGTATGCCTTCCAAAATGGTTGCAACTGCGACTTTGTTTTGTTGGGGGCGCGGGGCAAGGAGATGAGGTCAGTTGCAACTGCATGTCTTACAACATGTTTGCAACTAGGGGCTCTATTTTGTCGGAGGGGGCGGCAGAATAGAAGGGGGCCAGTTGCATGTGCCACTCTATTCATGCAATTGCATGTCTTCTAACTTGGTTGCAACTGGGCTTTTCGCTTTGTCAAAGGGACCGACGAGGAGGGGGGCCAGTTGCATGTCCAACCATAGTGACGCAACTGCATATCTTCTATCTTGGTTGCAATCGGGCTTTTGTTTTGTCGGAGGGACTGCGAGGAGAAGGGTCAATTGCATGTCCCACACTAGTCATGCAACTACAGGTTGTTGGGGAACGTTGCAGAAAATTAATTTTTTTTCCTACGGTTTCACCAAGATCCATCTATGAGTTCATCTAAGCAACGAGTCGAGGGAGTGAGTTTGCATCTACATACCACTTGTAGATCGCGTGCGGAAGCATTCAAGGGGATGGTGATGATGGAGTCGTACTCGCCGTGATTCAGATCACCGATGACCAAGTGCTGAACGGACAACACCTCCGCGTTCAACACACGTATGGGACGGGAGACGTCTCCTCCTTCTTGATCCAGCAAGGGGGAAGGAGAGGTCGATGATGATCCAGCAGCACGACGGCGTGGTGGTGGATGCAGCAGAACTCCGGCAGGGCTTCGCCAAGCTGCTGCGGGAGGAGGACGAGGTGTAGCAGGGGGAGGGAGGCGCGAATGCACAGGGTGCGGCTGCCCTCCCCCTTGCCCTCCTTTATATAGGCCCCCAGGGGGGGCGCCGGCCCTGGGAGATCCAATCTCCCAAGGGGGCGGCGGCCAGGGGGGTGGAGTGCCCCCCAAGGCATGTGGTGCGCCCCCCCCCACCCTAGGGTTTCAACCCTAGGCGCAGGGGGTGGGCCTAGGGGGGCGCGCCAGCCCACTATGGGCTGGTTCCCCTCCCACTTCAGCCCATGGGGCCCTCCGGGATGGGTCGACCCACCCGGTGGACCCCCGGGACCCTTTCGGTGGTCCCGGTACATTACCCGGTGACCCCGAAACTTTCCCGATGGCCGAAATACCACTTCCTATATATAATTCTTTACCTCCGGACCATTCCGAAACTCCGCATGATGTCCGGGATCTCATCCGGGACTCCAAACAACATTCGGTATGCTGCATACTCATATTCATACAACCCTAGCGTCACCGAACCTTAAGTGTGTAGACCCTACGGGTTCGGGAGACACGTAGACATGACCGAGACGACTCTCGGGCAATAACCAACAGCGGGATCTGGATACCCATGTTGGCTCCCACATGCTCCTCGATGATTTCATCGGATGAACCACGATGTCGAGGATTAAACAACCCCGTATACAATTCCCTTTGTCAATCGGTACGTTACTTGCCCGAGACTCGATCGTTGGTATCTCAATACCTTGTTCAGTCTCGTTACCGGCAAGTCACTTTACTCATACCGTAATGCATGATCTCGTGACCAACCACTTGGTTACTTTGAGCTCATTATGATGATGCATTACCGAGTGGGCCCAGAGATACCTCTCCGTCATACGGAGTGACAAATCCCAGTCTCGATCCGTGTCAACCCAACAGACACTTTCGGAGATACCTGTAGTGCACCTTTATAGCCACCCAGTTACGTTGTGACGTTTGATACACCCAAAGCACTCCTACGGTATCCGGGAGTTACACGATCCCATGGTCTAAGGAAGAGATACTTGACATTGGAAAAGCTCTAGCAAACGAACTAAACGATCGTGTGCCATGCTTAGGATTGGGTCTTGTCCATCACATCATTCTCCTAATGATGTGATCCCGTTATCAATGACATCCAATGTCCATAGCCAGGAAACCATGACTATCTGTTGATCAACGAGCTAGTCAACTAGAGGCTCACTAGGGACATATTATAGTCTATGTATTCACACGTGTATTACGATTTCCGGATAATACAGTTATAGCATGAATAAAAGACAATTATCATGAACAAAGAAATATAATAATAATACTTTATTATTGCCTCTAGGGCATATTTCCAACAGTCTCCCACTTGCACTAGAGTCAATAATCTAGTTACATTGTGATGAATCGCACACCCATAGAGTTCTGGTGTTGATCATGTTTTGCTCGCGAGAGAGGTTTAGTCAATGGATCTGCGACATTCAGATCCGTATGTACTTTTTAAATATCTATGTCTCCATCTTGAACATTTTCACGGATGGAGTTGAAACGACGCTTGATGTGCCTGGTCTTCTTGTGAAACCTGGGCTCCTTGGCAAGGGCAATAGCACCAGTGTTATCACAGAAGAGTTTGATCGGTCCCGACGCATTGGGTATGACTCCTAGGTCGGTGATGAACTCCTTCACCCAAATTGCTTCATGCGCTGCCTCCGAGGCTGCCATTTACTCCGCTTCACATGTAGATCCCGCCACGACGCTCTGCTTGCAGCTGCACCAGCTCACTGCTCCACCATTCAACATATACACGTATCCGGTTTGTGACTTAGAGTCATCCAGATCTGTGTCGAAGCTAGCGTCGATGTAACCCTTTACGACGAGCTCTTCGTCACCTCCATAAACGAGAAACATGTCCTTTGTCCTTTTCAGGTACTTCAGGATATTCTTGACCGCTGTTCAGTGTTCCTTGCCGGGATTACTTTGTTACCTTCCTACCAAACTTACGGCAAGGTTTACATCAGGTCTGGTACACAGCATGGCATACATAATAGATCCTATGGCTGAAGCATAGGGGATGACACTCATCTCTTCTTTATCTTTTGCCGTGGTCGGTGACTGAGTCGAGCTCAATCTCACACCTTGCAACACAGGCAAGAACCCTTTCTTGGACTGATCCATTTTGAACTTCTTCAAAATCTTATCAAGGTATGTGCTTTGTGAAAGACCTATGAGGCGTCTCGATCTATCCCTATAGATCTTGATGCCTAATATGTAAGCAGCTTCTCCAAGGTCCTTCATTGAAAAACACTTATTCAAGTAGGCCTTAATGCTGTCCAGAAGTTCTATATCATTTCCCATCAAGAGTATGTCATCTACATATAATATGAGAAATGCTACAGAGCTCCCACTCACTTTCTTGTAAACGCAGGCTTCTCCATAAGTCTGCATAAACCCAAACGCTTTGATCATCTCATCAAAGCGAATGTTCCAACTCCGAGATGCTTGCACCAGCCCATAAATGGATCGCTGGAGCTTGCATACTTTGTTAGCATTATTAGGATCGACAAAACCTTCCGGCTACATCATATACAGCTCTTCCTTAAGATGTTCGTTAAGGAATGCCATTTTGACGTCCATCTGCCATATCTCATAATCATAGTATGCGACAATTGCTAACATTATTCAGACGGACTTCAGCTTCGCTACGGGAGAGAATGTCTCATCGTAGTCAACCCCTTGAACTTGTCGATAACCCTTAGCGACAAGTCGAGCTTTATAGATGGTAACATTACCATCCGCGTCCATCTTCTTCTTAAAGATCCATTTGCTTTCTATCGCTCGCCGATCATCGGGCAAGTCTGTCAAAGTCCATACTTTGTTTTCATACATGGATTCTATCTCGGATTTCATGGCTTCAAGCCATTTGTTGGAATCTGGGCCCGCCATCGCTTCTTCATAGCTCGAAGGTTCACCGTTGTCTAACAACATGATTTCTAAGACAGGGTTGCCGTACCACTCTGGTGCGGAACGTGTCCTAGTGGACCTTCGAAGTTCAGTAGGAGCTTGATCTTGATCATCATCATTAACCTCCTCTCTTGTCGGTGTAGGCACCACAGGAACATCTTCCTGAGTTGCACTACTTCCTGTTTCAAGAGGCAGTACTTCATCAAGCTCTACTTTCCTCCCACTTAATTCTTTCGAGAGAAACTCTTTTTCCAGAAAGGATCCGTTCTTGGCAACAAAGATCTTGCCCTCGAATCTTAAGTAGAAGGTATACCCAATGGTTTCCTTAGGGTATCCTATGAAGACGCATTTTTCCGACTTGGGTTCGAGCTTTTCAGGTTGAAGTTTCTTGACATAAGCATCGCATCCCCAAACTTTTAGAAACGACAACTTAGGTTTCTTCCCAAACCATAATTCACACGGTGTCGTCTCAACGGATTTAGACGGTGCTCTATTTAAAGTGAATGTAGCTGTCTCTAGAGCGTATCCCCAAAATGATAGCGGTAAATCGGTAAGAGACATCATAGACCGCACCATATCCAATAGAGTGCGATTACGATGTTCGGACACACCGTTACGCTGAGGTGTTCCAGGCGGCGTGAGTTGTGAAACGATTCCACATTTCCTTAAGTGTGTACCAAACTCGTGACTTAAATATTCTCCTCCACGATCTGATCGTAGGAACTTTATCTTTCGGTCACGTTGATTCTCTACCTCATTCTGAAATTCCTTGAACTTTTCAAAGGTCTCAGACTTGTGTTTCATTAAGTAGACATACCCATATCTACTCAAGTCATCAGTGAGAGTGAGAACATAACGATATCCTCCGCGAGCCTCAACGCTCATTGGACCGCACACATCGGTATGTATGATTTCCAATAAGTTGGTTGCTCGCTCCATTGTTTCGGAGAATGGAGTCTTGGTCATTTTGCCCACGAGGCATGGTTCGCATGTGTCAAATGATTCATAATCGAGAGACTCTAAAAGTCCATCAGCATGGAGCTTCTTCATGCGTTTGACACCAATGTGACCAAGGCGGCAGTGCCACAAGTATGTGGGACTATCGTTATCAACTTTACATCTTTTGGTATTCACACTATGAATATGTGTAATACTACGCTCGAGATTCATTAAGAATAAACCATTCACCATTGGAGCATGACCATAAAACATATCTCTCATATAAATAGAACAACCATTATTCTCGGATTTAAATGAGTAGCCATCTCGTATTAAACGAGATCCTGATACAATGTTCATGCTCAAACTTGGCACTAAATAACAATTATTGAGGTTTAAAACTAATCCCGTAGGTAAATGTAGAGGTAGCGTGCCGACGGCGATCACATCGACCCTGGAACCATTCCCAACGCACATCGTCACCTCGTCCTTCGCTAGTCTCCGTTTATTCCGCAACTCCTACTGTGAGTTACAAATATGAGCAACGGCACCGGTATCAAATACCCAAGAGTTACTATGAGTACTGGTAAGGTACACATCAATTACATGTATATCAAATATACCTTTGGTGTTGTCGGCCTTCTTATCCGCTAAGTATTTGGGGCAGTTCCGCTTCCAGTGACCCTTCCCCTTGCAATAAAAGCACTCAGTCTCAGACTTGGGTCCATTCTTTGACTTCTTCCCGGTAACTGGCTTACCGGGCGCGGCAACATCCTTGCCGTCTTTCTTGAAGTTCTTCTTGCCCTTGCCCTTCTTGAACTTAGTGGTCTTATTGACCATCAACACTTGATATTCTTTCTTGATTTCAACCTCTGCTGACTTCAGCATCGAAAATACTTCAGGAATGGTCTTCACCATCCCCTGCATATTGTAGTTCATCACAAAGCTCTTCTAGCTTGGTGGGGGCGACTGGAGGATTCTGTCAATGACCGCCTCGTCAGGGAGGTTAATGTTCAGCTGGGTCAAGCGGTTGTGCAACCCAGACATTTTGAGTATGTGCTCACTGACAGAACCATTTTCCTCCATCTTAAAACTATAGAACTTGTCGGAGACTTCATATCTCTCGACCCGGGCATGAGCTTGGAAAACTAGTTTCAGCTCCTCGAACATCTATGCTCCGTGTTGCTCAAAACGCTTTTGGAGCCCCGGTTCTAAGCTGTAAAGCATGCCGCACTGAACGAGGGAGTAATCATCAGCGCGAGACTGCCAAGCGTTCATAACGTCTTGGTTCTCTGGGATGGGAGCGTCACCTAGCGGTCCTTCTAGGACATATTGTTTCCTGGCAGCTATGAGGATGATCCTCAGGTTCCGGACCCAGTCCGTATAGTTGCTACCATCATCTTTCAGCTTGGTTTTCTCTAGGAACGCGTTGAAGTTCATGTTGACATGAGCGTTGGCCATTTGATCTACAAGACATATTTGCAAAGGTTTTAGACTAAGTTCATGATAATTAAGTTCATCTAATCAAATTATTACAATGAACTCCCACTCAGATTAGACATCCCTCTAGTCATCTAAGTGTTACACGATCCGAGTCGACTAGGCCGTGTCCGATCATCACGTGAGACGGACTAGTCATCGTCGGTGAACATCTTCATGTTGATCGTATCTTCCATACGACTCGTGTTCGACCTTTTGGTCTCTGTGTTCCGAGGCCATGTCTGTACATGCTAGGCTCGTCAAGTTAACCCTAAGTGTTTTGCATATGTAAAACTGTCTTACACCCGTTGTATGTGAACGTAAGGATCTATCACACCCGATCATCATGTGGTGCTTCGAAACGACGAACTTTAGCAACGGTGCACAGTTAGGGGAGAAAACTTCTTGAAATTGTTGTAAGGGATCATCTTATTTACTACCATCGTTCTAAGTAAACAAGATGCATAAACATAATAAACATCACATGCAATTATATAGTAGTGACATGATATGGCCAATATCATATAGCTCCATTGATCTCCATCTTCGGGGCTCCATGATCATCTTGTCACCGGCATGACACCATGATCTCCATCATCATGATCTCCATCAACGTGTCTTCATGAAGTTGTCACGCCAACGACTACTTCTACTTCTATGGCTAATGCATTTAGCAATAAAGTAAAGTAATTTACATGGCGTTCTTCAAGGACACGCAGGTCATACAAAAATAAAGACAACTCCTATGGCTCCTGCCGGTTGTCATACTCATCGACATGCAAGTCGTGATTCCTATTACAAGAACATGATCTCATACATCACAATATATCATTCATCATTCATCACAACTTCTGGCCATATCACATCACATGACAATTGTTGCAAAAACAAGTTAGACGTCCTCTAATTGTTGTTGCATCTTTTACGTGGCTGCAATTGGGTTCTAGCAAGAACGTTTTCTTACCTACGAATGACCACAACATGATTTTGTCAACTTCTATTTACCCTTCATAAGGACCCTTTTCATCGAATCCGCTCCAACTAAAGTGAGAGAGACAGACACCCGCCAGCCACCTTATGCAACTAGTGCATGTCTGTCGGTGGAACCGGTCTCACGTAAGCGTACGTGTAAGGTTGGTCCGGGCCGCTTCATCCCACAATACCGCTGAAGCAAGAAAAGACTAGTAGTGGCAAGCAAGTTGACAAGATCCACGCCCACAACAAAATTGTGTTCTACTCATGCAATAGAGAACTACGCATAGACCTAGCTCATGATGCCACTGTTGGGGAACGTTGCAGAAAATTAAATTTTTTCCTACGGTTTCACCAAGATCCATCTATGAGTTCATCTAAGCAACGAGTCGAGGGAGTGAGTTTGCATCTACATACCACTTGTAGATCGCGTGCGGAAGCGTTCAAGGGGATGGTGATGATGGAGTCGTACTCATCGTGATTCAGATCACCGATGACCAAGTGCTGAACGGACAGCACCTCCGCGTTCAACACACGTACGGGACGGGAGATGTCTCCTCCTTCTTGATCCAGCAAGGGGGAAGGAGAGGTCGATGATGATCCAGCAGCACGACGGCGTGGTGGTGGATGCAGCAGAACTCCGGCAGGGCTTCGCCAAGCTGCTGCGGGAGGAGGACGAGGTGTAGCAGGGGGAGGGAGGCACCAATGCACAGGGTGCAGCTGCCCTCCCCCTTGTCCTCCTTTATATAGGCCCCCAGGGGGGCGCCGGCCCTGGGAGATCCAATCTCCCAAGGGGGCGGCGGCCAGGGGGGGTGGAGTGCCCCCCAAGGCATGTGGTGCGCCCCCACCCTAGGGTTTCAACCCTAGGCGCAGGGGGTGGGCCTAGGGGGGCGCACCAGCCCACTATGGGCTGGTTCCCCTCCCACTTCAGCCCATGGGGCCCTCCGGGATGGGTGGCCCCACCCGGTGGACCCCCGGGACCCTTCCGGTGGTCCCGGTACATTACCGGGTGACCCCGAAACTTTCCCGATGGCCGAAATACCACTTCCTATATATAATTCTTTACCTCTGGACCATTTCGAAACTCCTCGTGAAGTCCGGGATCTCATCCGGGACTTCGAACAACATTCGGTATGCTGCATACTCATATTCATACAACCCTAGCATCACCGAACCTTAAGTGTGTAGACCCTACGGGTTCGGGAGACACGTAGACATGACCGAGACGACTCTCGGGCAATAACCAACAGCGGGATCTAGATACCCATATTGGCTCCCACATGCTCCTCGATGATTTCATCGGATGAACCATGATGTCGAGGATTAAACAACCTCGTATACAATTCCCTTTGTCAATCGGTACGTTACTTGCCCGAGACTCGATCGTCGGTATCTCAATACCTTGTTCAGTCTCGTTACCGGCAAGTCACTTTACTCATACGGAGTGACAAATCCCAGTCTCGATCCGTGTCAACCCAACAGACACTTTCGGAGATACCTGTAGTGCACCTTTATAGCCACCCAGTTACGTTGTGACGTTTGATACACCCAAAGCACTCCTACGGTATCCGGGAGTTACACGATCCCATGGTCTAAGGAAGAGATACTTGACATTGGAAAAGCTCTAGCAAACGAACTAAACGATCTTGTGCCATGCTTAGGATTGGGTCTTGTCCATCACATCATTCTCCTAATGATGTGATCCCGTTATCAATGACATCCAATGTCCATAGCCAGGAAACCATGACTATCTGTTGATCAACGAGCTAGTCAACTAGAGGCTCACTAGGGACATATTATAGTCTATGTATTCACATGTGTATTACAATTTCTGGATAATACACTTATAGCATGAATAAAAGACAATTATCATGAACAAAGAAATATAATAATAATACTTTTATTATTGCCTCTAGGACATATTTCCAACACAGGTGTCGTCCGCCGACTGCAACAACATGTCTTCCAACATGGTTGCAACTAGGGCTTTGTTTTGTCAGAGGCGACGACGACGTGGTAGGAGTGGGGTAGATGCATGTCCGACTCTAGCCATGGAACTACAAGCATTACCCCCACCCCCAGCTACAAGTGTCTCCCTCAGCTGCAACTTCAACTAACCAGTGGCGTAGCCAACCAATAAGCCAGGGTGGTCCATCAATAGAAATATTTACATAAGTTTATTTATTTTTAAAGAAATATTTTTTACTACACTATATACAAGCTATGGGGAAATTCCAGGGTGGTCCATGGACCCCCCCTGGCCACCCCCTACCTACGCCACTACAACTAACTGGTGTTTTGTCCCGGGGAGGGGTAGCAGTTGCATGTCTACATTAGGCAAACAACTACAAGTATCGACCCGACTTCAACTGCAAGTGTCGCCCCTCGCGGTTGCATGTCTACCACTATTTCTATTTTTCTGCTTTTGTTTCTACTTTTATTCTTGTAGGTCTTTTAGCTTTTCTAAATAGTGGTGTTTTTACTTCCAAACGTGCCACCCAGTTTTTACGCTGCCCCATGTGCAACCACATATGTTATAGTTTGCATGCAACTGCAAGCGACACCAGCAGCAAGGCAAAACTAGGATGCGGGAGGGGCGGGGGCCTAGGAGCTTGGTCTCCTGGTATGTGAATTTATTTTCAACTTTTCATTTTTGCTTTTGTAGTTTTTGTTTTTCTTTCTATTTTTTGCGTTTTGGATTTGTGTTATTGTTTCTTTTATAAATTAGTGATGTTTTGGATATTTATCTAAAAAATAATGCCACTCGATTTTGCACACACGTGGGCCGCACATTGTATCTTAATTTATTTTTCTTGTTTTTTGTGTCAAAAATATGTGCTCAAAGAAATAAAAACACACTACACTTTCTTTAGAACAACAACACATTTTGTATGCATTATGTTTGTTTGAGGCACACTATAGTGTAAATCGGCTGGGAGAGTTGACACAGACACCCATATATTTGACAACCCAAATACAAACAAAGAAAATAAACCAATCTAAAAGAAAATAAGACAACAGAAAACAACAGGAGGCTGCCCACGTACAAGGAAGAAAAATAAAAGCCCAACAGGAGACAAGCAATTTGGGAGAACAAAAATAAAGGAAAAAAGCAGCCCACCTAAGAAGACAAGAAAAAAGGACAAAAAAAGCCTCGTACACCTTAAACAAGCCCAAAGGAAAACAAACAAACGACGAGGAAATCGATCGGGGCATCGGCAGGACGCTGACATCAGCCGACTTAGATCGTGAAGTCTAAGTCGACTGAGTTCTAGACAGACCCTATATCTAAAGCACCTTTTAATGATATGGCAAGCACAATGTTGATGCATTAGAAAGGATGCAACATATACAGAGAATATAGGGGGTCACGGTATTCATTGCACTAATGTTTGCTGAAGCATTATCCAAAGTTATTGCGAAAACCTTGTTGGCAAGATCAAATTCATTCACAACTTTGAGTACAGCTTCACAGTGTTTACACCACTATGTGACATATAAATTAATTCAAATCCTATGACTCTTTTTCGTAGATGCCAATGTTCATTAACATAATAAGCTACCACAATAATGTAGTCTTGCTTTGCCCGACAACTCCAGATATCAGACGTTAACGACACGGAAAACGTGCATGTAGAAATTCTTCTTTTATTTTCTCTTTATCAATTTGAAATAGCTTTTTAATATCCCTAGTTGTAGTTCGTCTAGAAAATGGTCTATAACTAGGATTATGATAATTTTGAATATATTCTACGAAACCCTTAGATTCACCAAAGCCTAGTGGTAAATCATTAGAAGCAATAAGATGACATAGACCTCCACAACCTGAGTTTGCGCCACTGCTGAGCTCAACGCGGTCTCTGCATCCGTCTTGGCGTGGGCCTCCACATGCCTATTAAGGTGGCCGGTTCCTGCCTTGGCTTCTCCTGTATGTAATTTCTAGCACCTTTTGCACCTTGCCTTCACCTCCCGGACACCGGCCACCATGGATATTTCTTCATCGAAATGATCCCACACCGCGGATGTTCTACAACGAACTCTCCTTGCACCCACGGTGGTGGAGGAACCGGTCGCACTACTAGAATTGGTATGAGCTTTGGGTTCGAGAGTGGGATTGGTATGGGCTTCGAGAGTGGGATGATCAGTATAAGCATACCCGACATTTTTGATCGGGTGAGGATTGGTAGTGGGATCAGAGGTAGGAGGGTAAGGGCTATACTCCATATCCCCAAGAACGAAATCGGAGAATGAGAAGCTAAGATCATGGTTATCATCCATGTTTGAGTGTGACAAATGTGGGGAGGGCAGCCCTATTTGTAGCAAAAAGTTGACAATTTTGACCCTCCAACGGTCAAAAATTCAAAAATATGGATTTAAAAAAAACAGACCCTAACCCCTCCAAAACCCGTCCTAAACCCCCCTAAAACCCCTAACCCGCTACCCCACCCAGCGCCTACACCTCCCGCAAAGGTAGGTCAAACACCGCTTCCCCATTGATTGAGGCGGGCCACCCGTGTCGTGTAGCATGCCTCATGTCTTGTCGTGCAACGTGCCGACACATGAGTAATCGTGTCGTGCCGGGCTGGCCCGCGTGCTGAGGCTGGCGGCCCTGGCACGGTCCAAGGTGTGTTGCATGCCTGGCACACCACGATTAGCCCGTGTTGGGCCTGACCCGTCGCGTGCCGTGCCGGTGTGCTCGTGGGCCAGCCCATCAAACACGACCCATTTGGCCAGCTTTGGGTCGGGCAAGCGTGAACAGAGATGGGTGAGGAGCCTAGAAAACGTCCGGTTTGTGTCCGCTTCAGACCCAAATCATGAGTAATTTTGGTTTGAAAATGGGCTAGATAGACTAAAAGCGGATAAAAAAATTAAGATGGGTCTGTGCGCTGGGTCTTCTCTTTTGTCCGTTTGAACCTAAACAGACACTTTAGAATGAAATGGGGTTGTGCGTCGCATGACCCCAAATCATCCGACCGCGTTCGAATGGGGCAAAACTTGGCCCAAGGGGCGTACCCAAATGGACAACTTGTCTGCTGGTGTCTGTTTTTTGTCCGGCCAGACCCTAAACCTAGACCAAATTTGGGCCACAAATGCGTCTCCAATGGACGAAAACGGACGCTCTCATCGTTTGCTTATGTCCGTCCCTGGCCCACATATCAATGACTCCACTTCACGCACGTACGCCTTCCCTCCGTGACCTGCTCGTGCAGGAGCGCTCCATGCTCCCTGCGTTCGCCGCCCACCGCCCTCCTCCTCCTTCCTCCTCCGCCCACCGCCCGCCTGCCGCACCCTCAGCCTCGCAGATGCCGTCCCATCCCCACGGGACTCCAAGATCCGCTAGCTGCATCGCAGGGCCAGCCACAGTCGTCGAAGCCCCGCGCTGGCTGAGGTGGCCATGCGCTACGACCTCGGGCTGTCGCACCTCCTTGCGCGCGGCATCGTGCACCTCGTCTTCGGGCTGGACCATGTCGATGGCCACGCGCACCTTCCCCAGGGCGCGGCCCGTCCCACGCCACAATCGGTGCTCGTGCTCCCCTTCAACTGGCGTGCGTGCACGGTCACAACGAGCTTCGCGGGTTGGCCGGAGGGCCTCTGTAGGGCAGCGACATCGAGACCGAGCACACCGTTGGCCCCTCCAGGGAGGCAGGGACAACGACACCGTGCAGGAGAGGGGGGAAGGCTGGTCCTAGAGGTGGAGAGGGAGTGGTTTGTCCGTTTAGGTCCTGCCGCGTTGGGTGTAGATGCGTCGCCCGACCATCCATTCCCGGACGCCGCCCATTTCACGACCCAAATGAACAAATGTCCGCGTCTGTTTAAGGTCTAGCGTTGAAGTTGGCCTAAGAGGCACCCCCACAGCAGCGTCGTGACCTTCAGCCTTCCTTCTTGCCAAAACCAACACAACCCAAGTTGTCCCGCCTCGTCCTGGCAAGTCCAGCAGTAGCCTAGTCGGTGACGAAGAGGGGAGGCACATGTGTGGAAGTAAGGATGGCAACTTTACCCTTGGGTACGGGTACCGGTGGATACCGTACCCGCATGGGCAGGGTATGGGCACAATTTTATACCCACGGGTATTATCCATATCCTACCCGTTAAGTCATAGGGTAGGGCACGGGTATAGCCTTTTACCAATGGATATACTCGTACCCTACTCATTTATACTAACATGTAAACCTTAACCGCGATTCACAATTGTACTTATGTTAATGTTATGTCATGAGGTTGTGAATCTATATTAAAGTATTTACCAATTGTTAATTTGATTTGAGATAATTGTCATGTGGTCATCTATCTGTCATTGAGTAGAGATCAATATTTTTAGTCAAATGTGCTATAGATGAATCTAAAATTTTGAATTACATGTGTACTGTTTGATCTAGCCATTGGGTACCCAATGGGTATGGGTACCTGTCAGGTACGAGTACGGGTAAAGTTTCATACCCGTGAGTATGGGTATGGGTAGAATTTTGTACTTATTGACTATATGGGTATGGGTATGGTATTGCTCTACCCGTCACATACCCTACCCATTGCCATCCTTACGCGGAAGGAGTACACCGGCTGACAGTGTGGCCCCAAGCGCTCACCGCACCACCGATTTACCATAAGTCTCTATTTAGGTACTGGTGGACGAATAAGTAATTTTACCGGTGTCGGGATGTACCGGTGGGCAATCCACCCTTAGTCGTTTTCATCAAGATCCGTGCAGGTTTTATACTCTATTTTCAAATATCAGACTACACATAGCAATACATGTACTAGTGTCAGATATTGTCAGCTTTTACAGAAGAGAGAGTTAAAGTAGAGACAACGGTGCATGCATGCATGCATTCACTCACGGGATACATATGACATGCATTTTATTTTCATCCTCATATTTTTAATGACTTATATCTTTTGAACCAAATGTCCATTATTGAAACTTTTTGTATATTTAAATTTGTGGTGACAAGATCTACAGAACAAGATCAATTTTGGATATGTTTGAAATCACTTTCATAAAACACTAAATTGTTTCACTATTTCATAAAAGTTTTTTCTAGTGTTTTGCCCATTTTCACAAACTGGAATATGAAACTCACAAAGACACAGATATATTTGATATAGTAGTAAAATAGAAGTTTAATATATTCAATTTAGACGTGTTTGACTCCAACTTAGACGTGTTTGAAATACTCAATTTCACATATTTTAAATAAACCTATTTCACTAATTTCTTATTTTTATATTTTAATTATCTTTTAATATCGCTTTCATGAAACATAAGATTGATCCTCTATTTCATAAAAGTGTTTTTGACTGTTTCGCTAATAGAAGTTAAAAAATCATTTCACTCGTTTCAAAAATAGATTTCACACATTTCAGAAAACACATTACTCTCATTTGCAATACTAATTTCACTGCAAATTTAAGAAATATATTGAAATATATTCCTCTCAAAAAAAATATCAGTTTCAAACACTGAAAAATTAGTTTCACAACAAAAAATGCTTTTATTTCACTTTTATTCAAATAACTTATTTCACTCATTTCAGAAAACACACTGCACTCATTTACAAAATATAGTTTTCACCCATTTCACTAGTTTCAGAAAACTGATTTCACTCATTACAAAATATATATGAGAAACTAATTTCACTTCGTATTCATGAAAAAAATATTGAAACATATTTCACTCAGCAGAAATATCAGTATCACACAATGAAAAAGTCGTTTCACACCAAAAAGATATATTTCACTTTTTTCAAATAACTCGTTTCACTCATTAGAAAACACACTACAGTCGCTCAATTGAATAATATATTTCACTTGTTTCAAAAAACTGATTACACTTATTACAAAAGATAAATTTCACTAGTTTCAGTAAAACACATCACAGTTACTCCATTGAAGAAACAGTTTCACAAGCTAGAATATGAAACTCACAAAGAAAACTATATTTGGAAAAGTGTTTCAATCATTTCAATAACTGATTTCAATCATTTCAAAAATTGTAATTTGAAATGAGTGAAATTAATATTCCGATGTGATTGAAATAGTAAAAAATTAAACTAGTTTAAATACATTCAAGATTGGTATCATTATAAAGATCTTATGTTCAAGAATTTGAATATATTAAAATTTTAAAGAATAGTACAAAGCTGTAAAAAATATTGGTCATCTAAAAATATAACCAAAAATAAAATGCATGGATTTGTTTAAGAGAGAGGAGAGATGCTGCATGCATTCGTACATTCCACTGCAAAAAATATTGCCTTTCCCTGACGTGGATCCTACTAGTCTGACATTGATTTGACTATATACAAAAGGTCACCTGTCTTAATACATGATTATACATATGGATGGGTCCTACTTATGCATAGATCATAAAGCATGTGGAAGGTGGATGCGGCTCCGGTACATCCCGTCTCCGGTAAAAAGGAGTTTGCGTACTGGTGGAGCCCAAGCACCTCTCACCAACCGCGATGCACCACAATGCAGCATTTTGAGGGA
The DNA here is from genome assembly GCF_018294505.1 of Triticum aestivum. NCBI lineage: Eukaryota > Viridiplantae > Streptophyta > Magnoliopsida > Poales > Poaceae > Triticum > Triticum aestivum. The sequence continues at coordinate 220,045,423 of NC_057798.1, read as the reverse complement.
GCTTGGAGTTTTAGTGGATATAGCCAGTCCCATTGATCTGATTTAAGCGTCCAGGCATTCCCATTGATCTGGTTTAAGCAACTTGGATTACAACTAACATCCAGTTCTTGAAAGCAATACCCTTTCTTGCCTACAGGCTACTTCTGCAAAGCAAGAAGAAATTCCGTGATCCAACACCCGCGAAATACTACATGAACTCGCTCATCATGGTGAGCACCTGCGCCATCCTGGGCCTCTCCTCCGGCGCCTCGGCGGTGCACAGCACGCCGATCTTCACCATCCCCATCGTCTCCTCCCCTTCGCCCTCTTCCTCGCCGCCGTCCGCGGCGCCCTTGGCGGTCACCACCGCCAGGAGCACCATCCCGAAGCTGTACACGTCCGACTCCTGCGTCGCCCTCGCGCCCGGCGCCGTCAGCTCCGGCGCCGCGTACCCGCGCCATCCGCCGCGGCTCGACACCGCCCGGTCCAGGAACAGCTCGGGCGGCTGCGGGGCGGACTGCTGGACGCTGGCGGCGTAGCGCATGAGCCCGCACTCGGAGACGCACGCGGCGCCGCGCTCGTCGAGGAGGATGTTGGACGGCTTCACGTTCCCGTGCACCAGCGCCGGCCGCGCCGGGAACGTGTGGATGTAGTTGAGTCCCTGCGCCGCGCCGAACAGGATGCCCTTCTTCGTCGCCCAGTCCAAGCTCCTCGTTCTGCCGCCTCCACCTGTAAACAGCCCGTCAACGAGCACTTCTTGCATCAATGGGGATGTGCAGCACCATTGAAAATTCACGGCTGATTTGTCATTTTTTGAGCGCACATACCGTTGCCTTGCAGAAGGGACTGGAGGCTCCCGTTGGGGAGATAGTCGTAGACGAGCAGCCGCTCGCCGTTGGAGTTGCAGTACCCCCTGAGGCTGACGACGTGGCGGTGCCGGAGCCTGCCGACGAGCCGCATGTGGCGGTCGAAGGCCTTGCTCCGGCCGGGGAACTGCAGGGCGCTGAGCCGCTTCACGGCCGCCACAATGCCGTCCTCGAGGACCGCCTTGTACGTGCTCCCGGACACGCCCTTGCCGAGCACCTCCGCCGAGGCCTTGAGGAGGCTCTCCAGCCTCAGCTCCTCGCCGCCGTCGAAGCAGACCAGAGCGCCGCTCTTCTGGCACTTGTCTTCACCACTTCTGATCTTGTCCTCCTCCTCGAAGCAAAGAGCCGCATTGGATTTGGAATCATCCTTAGAGGGCCTCAGCTTTCTTCTCATGTAGACGAACATGGCTACAGAGATAGCCAACGAGATCACTATGAGCACTGCGTTGCCAATGCCGGTGGCCACGAGTGCAGTCATGCCAAGCTTACTGAATCTTCCATTACTGGAGGAGCTCGGACTGCCACTAGCTGTATTTGTCGCTGCACTAGGAGATTGAGCGACACCAGTGGTAGCATTTGAGGTAGTACCATCTTCCACTGCATTGTAAGCATGGGTACATCTTGGAAGAGGCTTGCTGCAGAGATCGATATTGCTGCCGAAGGACGAGCTCGGGAATCCCGAGAGGGAGCTGGGGATCTCTCCGACGAGCTTGTTACTTGACACGTTCAACTTTCTGAGGAACGGCACACGCAATGCTTGCAAGCCGCCATGGAATCCGTTGTGCTCTGCTCTCAGAGTGACCAGGGAAGGCAGTGAAAGCTTGAGGACGCCGCTGAGGTTGTTGTGGGAGGCGAGCAGGTGCCGCAACCTTGGGCTCGTGGAGTTGTCCAACGGAGGGAGAGGGCCGGACAGGGAGTTCCTCCTGACGGCGAGCACCCTGATCTGGGTGAGCCCGAGGAGGGGAGCCACGCTGCCGACCAGCGATGCGTCGTCCAAGAAGACGCCCGCCACCCTTCCCCTGGAGCACCTGACACCGAGCCACGAGCCGGAGCATGGGTCGGGGCCGACCCAGGTCTCCAAGGCCGTGACGTTGTTGGGGTTGTAGGCCTTAAAGGAGAGGAGGAAAGGGAGGTCTTGGTGGCCGCCATTGGCGACTTCACCGTGCACAAGCCATGTTGCAAGATGGAAGAGGAGGATCACGAGGGGGAAGAACATGGAGAAGCAGTAGCGGAGACGAGGCATTTTGGTGGATGCCCTCTCGACTGATGAAGATTGGATGTGTTTTATAGCAGAAAGAAGAGGCGAATGCTGCGCGGGGAGAGCGGGGTTTTTTGAAAAATCTGAATTGTGGAGAGATCTCAACTGTAGAAGCGTGGAGAGGCGACAAGCAGAGCTCCAAAAAGGAAAGCTAGGGAGTAGCGCAGCATGGTGGAGGTCCTCGAGGAGGACAGGAGGAGGGGCACAAGCAGATGAGGTGGAGAGAAAGCAAACAAGGCGCCTTTTTCTCTCTCCCTCGGGCAGAAGGAATTTGGACGTTTCCGGGGAGGAGGCCGATGCGTGGCTCGGTGCGTCCCGTGAACCGCCATGGACATGGTCGCCGTGCGCGTACATGCACGCTCCGCTTTGTTGAGATGATCGAAAAGTGAGGGAGAAGGGCTCTTGGTTCCATGGCGCGGTGCAGTGTGGTGCGTGGGAATCTTGCTGGTGGCTTCAGGTGCCACAGTAGCCAATAGTCAAGATTCCTTCGTGTGTCATCTGTTCGACTTTTTCTGTTTTGGTCGTGAGAGCTGGGACCAGAAAATTTCCACTCAGCGCACGTCGGTAGTGCGCGGCCAACTCAACTCGAACGCACGACCCTAAACGGACGTTCGTTTTGTTTGAATTTCGTCTGTTTGAGGTGACAATGGAATCATGTCTGTCCGAATTTGAGTTTGCGTCGGCTGGGCGCCCCACATCTTTTCCTCGTGCATGCAAAATTGAGAAACCAAGGATTTAAGACGCGGCCGTGGTTCGCACTAGTTCACGCCGGGCGGCAACACAGCCGGCGGCCTATACTCTGATGCGGACAATAAAGCCAGCGGTCGGCACAGGAGTCAGCCTTCAAAAAGGGCATGTTTCACGCCGGCAACAAAGCCAGCGGCCGTCACACGAGTCGGGCTTCAAAATGGACAGGTTTTGTCGCCGGCAACAAAGCAAGTGGCCGGCACACCAGCCACCCTTCAAAAAGGACCGTCCTCGGGGCCATCGTGACCGATGTCTCACCTAGATCAGGCCGTCGCGGGCGAACATCTCCTTCTGTCGGTTCGTGAACCAAGCCTTTCTCTCCGGTGACATGTTGTTCTTGTTGACGATCATCAACGCTAGTGTCACCTCCTTGACTTTTGTGTCGGCATTGGTGGCCTCGATCTCTAGCTTCTTGAGTTGAGCGGCCTCATTGATGTCGAGCTTCCTCTTCTTCACGGCCTCCTCCATGTCAAATTTCTTCGTTTGAAGATCTAGGTACATCTTCATTTGGTCCTCCTCTCCTCCCGCACTTCCTTTTGGCTCACCATATCCTCCAAAGTTCCTTCCAAGGCTATAGAAGATGCATCACGCTTCTCGTTGGCCTTCGAGCTTGTCTTGCCCCTCGACCTCTTGAGCACGTCTCCCACATCAGCCACGACCACCGCCTTCTCTCCTCCCTTCTTCCTAAGAGCATTGTATTGGTCCTTGAACTTGGGGCAATCTTTGATGAGCACCCAACAATGCGTGAGAGTGAATGACTTGTCTTTGTGCTGGGCCTTGAAGGCCTCCAAAGATTGGAATGCCTACACAATCAAACATGCGGCCACAATTGTAACATGAAAGGACATAGAATGCATGAAACTTAAATGGCATGACAGCATGAATGGACGCATGATGAAAAAGAGAGAGGTTCATACCAAGTCACCAAGGCCTAGGCCGCTCACGGGACGGGCTTTGACGCTTTCAAGCGCGGCACAATATTTGTTGCATTCTTGTTGGATGAATCCCCACCATTTTTTGATTGAATTGATGTCACGGGTGCTTGTGAATTGGTAGGGGGCAAACTTTCTTCGCTCATGAAAGTTCTTGTGAACTCTTGTCCAAAAGATGGCTCCTTTTTGCTCGGCACCTTTGATTGGATCTTGGCCGATTTCCTTCCAACTCTTGCAAATCAAAGTCTCCTCAGCATGGGTATATGATCCCGTGCGAATGCTTTTCCTACTCTTTTGTGCTTCGGCGTTTTGAGTGAGCTCGTCGATAAACAACAATGGCTCCATGGAAATGTCGACCTCTTCTTCATCTTCACAATACAAGTCATCATCTTCATGCCACGAGTTTCCATGGTCATCCTCATCACCATCATCATGGCCGCCAAACTGAGAGTCATCATAAGTACCACGGCCGTCCTGGCTTTGGGTTGCGTCGGCATCAAAATCTTGCTCTTGGTCGTCGACGTGGAACGCCTCAGCACGGCCCTCGAAGATGTCATTCTGCATGAACGGGGCGTAGTAAGGGTCATCGACCGTCGGCGTCTGCGCCGGAGATGGTATTTCGTCGAACAACTTGCGGGCACCGGCCATGTGAGCCGACGCGAATGATCGAGGCTGCTTCCTTTGCACGTCATCTTCACAATGGCCAGCGCCACTATACCCGCGCGGTGTGATGTTGAGGTCGATGACGCCCGTGGGTGTGGTTGGATCGACCATCACGCAGTCTGGCAACGTAGAGAATCACGTCTTCCCATGGTCGTGCGGCTGCGGAGCACGAACATCCGGCGTATCGTGTGAGACGGACGAGCTCGGGGAACGGTGATGCGACGGTCGATGGGCCGAGGAGCCTGTGCTGGCCGTGGCCATGGCAGCGGCCGAGAGATTAGCCGGTGAGGGGTGGCCCATACCCATCATGTGGAGGGCGTGTGCCTTGGAGACGATGGACTCCTTGTCGTCGAGGTCGGCCTGGTGCTGCAACGCACGCCGCATGGCACTCAGAAGCGTATTGTGCGGCGTCCTTCTTCTCCTTTTGGAAAGTTTGACGGTCCCTCCTATTGGCCTATTCGACGTCGAGCTTGGTGGCCTCCGCCGGCTTGAGCTCCAATCGAGGCTTTTCCGCAGACTTCTTTTTCTTCGCCACGGGTCGGGCGGCAGGTGGTGGGTCGCCGGGATTTGCCTCGTCGGCCATGGTGGATGGAGGGAGGGGGAAGGCCGGGGCGCAGAAAAGTGGAGGGCAGGGCGCGGGAGCGTTTTGGAGGAAAGGGAGGGAAAGTGGCTGCCTGTGCCACTGACGAGCGGGCCATGGGAGGACAAGAGCGCGCGTCCCACCCGTTTACGTGTTGTCTGTTCGGCCGCAAACTCGGCTCAAACTTGGCCCGGAATGACTCGAAAACGGACAGAAAACGGACGACGGTCCGTTCGCGGCCGCACATTGGAAGGCCTGCTTTGTCCGTTTACCCCCAAACGTACGCGGGCGGACAGGTTGGGTTCGTGTGTTAGAGTTGGCCTAACCAACGCAGCAATAACCCTACGTCTACAAAAGACTAATGAAAACTTGCCTAAACATCTCGCAAAAAAACTTACCTAAACTTTCTAACTAAACCTCTCCCTCTGATTTTCACAGGATGAGCCCCTTCCCCCCTATCTCTCCAATCGCAGCTCTCCACGTTTCTTTTTACGTAAATGTTGCAAGTAATCTTACGTAAGTCTATCATTACTCTGAGGGCAACACAGCATTTGACGCAGTCACTACGACCCAGCAAGCATCCAATCAACGATAACCGTTGGATGGAAATCCAAGGGCTGCCACTTCGGGTTCTTTATCCCCACGCCACCTTGATGGTCTGACCTCCCCAAGTCGCCTCTTCCGCTGGTCCACCATGCCCCGGGCATCCCTCTAAACGCGGCCCTTCTTTAGCGTCGGGAGCCCCTTCCATGGCCGTCCCCGCATCCGCACTCGTCAATCATCTACCTCGCTCTTGTCGACGCCGCGGCCAGCCGTAGGTTCCCTTTCTCCTGCTCGTCCCCATCGGGGACTCCGCGAGTCGGCCATACCACCACCGCCTTGACCTTTTTGCTCCGCACCTTCTCTAGGATTTGACTAAAGGTACAAAAAAATAAGGAGGACCAATAATGGCAAACTTTTTTTTGAAAGAAATGGTTCGGCCCCAGCCCATTTTCATTGAAAATGAGGTCACCTAATCCATTCACAGTGTTTGGGAGCAATCAGAGTATCTCACCAATCAAAGTACCGTAGACTTTCTTACATGACAAACAAACTAACATAACAACAACATAGACTACAACACACCCAAGGCAGATGATCACTCCGTGTCTCAAACTAGTTGATGTTTGCTCGTAGGAATTGCCGTTGGTGCTCATTTGTTCTATCCATGGGCAAGATCATCTCCGGACGATTCATAGCAGTTCTTCCTGCAATGTTCTAGCAGTAAGAGGCATTGTATCACTTGACAGATTGTGAGCTGTGATACGTCTCCGTCGTATCTACTTTTCCAAACACTTTTTCCCTTGTTTTGGACTCTAACTTGTATGATTTGAATGGAACTAACCCGGACTGACGCTGTTTTCAGCAGAACTGCCATGGTGTTGTTTTTTGTGCAGAAAATGAAAATTCTCGGAATGTCCTGAAACTCCACGGAACACCTTAGAAAAAATAAAGAAAAATCCTCGCAAAAGATGAAGACCAGGGGGCCCACACCCTGCTCACGAGGATGGGGGGCGCCCCCCTACCTCATGGGCCCCCTGGTGTCCCTCCGACGCCAACTCCAACTCCATATATTGGCTTTCAGTGAGAAAAAAATCAGAGAGAAGAAATCATCGCGTTTTACGATACGGAGCCGCCGCCAAGCCCTAATCTCTCTCAGGAGGGCTGATCTGGAGTCCGTTCGGGGCTCCGGAGAGGGGGATTCGTCGCCGTCGTCATCATCAACCATCCTCCATCACCAATTTCATGATGCTCACCGCCGTGCGTGAGTAATTGCATCGTAGGCTTGCTGGACGGTGATGGGTTAGATGAGATTTATCATGTAATCGAGTTAGTTTTGTTAGGGTTTGATCCCTAGTATCCATTATGTTATGAGATTGATGTTGCTATGACTTTGCTATGCTTAATGCTTGTCACTAGGGCCCGAGTGCCATGATTTCAGATCTGAACCTATTATGTTTTCATGAATATATGTGTGTTCTTGATCCTATCTTGCAAGTCTATAGTCACCTACTATGTGTTATGATCCGGCAACCCCGAAGTGACAATTATCGGGACCACTCCCGGTGATGACCGTAGTTTGAGGAGTTCATGTATTCACTATGTGCTAATGCTTTGTTCCGGTTCTCTATTAAAAGAAGGCCTTAATATCCCTTAGTTTCCAATAGGACCCCGCTGCCACGGGAGGGTAGGACAAAAGATGTCATGCAAGTTCTTTTCCATAAGCACGTATGACTATATACGGAATACATGCCTACATTACATTGATGAACTGGATCTAGTTCTGTGTCACCCTATGTTATGACTGCTACATGATGAACCACATCCGGCATAATTATCCATCGCTAATCCGGTGCCTACGAGTTTTCCATATACTGGTTTACACTTATTTACTTTTCCGTTGCTACTGTTACAATCTCTACAAAATACCAAAAACATTACTTTTACTGTCTTTACTTTTGTTATTATTACCACCACTATCATATTACTTTGCTACTAAACACTTTGCTGCAGATATTAAGTTTCCAGGTGTGGTTGAATTGACAACTCAGCTGCTAATACTTGAGAATATTCTTTGGCTCCCCTTGTGTTGAATCAATAAATTTGGGTTGAATACTCTACCCTCGAAAACTGTTGCGATCCCCTATACTTGTGGGTTATCAACACTATTTTCTGGCGCCGTTGCCGGGGAGTCATAGCGTGGGGTGAATATTCTCGTGTGTGCTTGTTTGCTTTATCACTAGGTAATTTTTATTTGCTGTTCTAAGTTGTTCTCTATCTTTAGTTATGGATATGGAACGCAAAATACCAAAAAATCAGCTGTACTTGCTACTCATGAGGATGGGGTAACTCCTAAAACCCTCGATTCTCATTATGAGAAAAATATTTTGTACTACTTTGATAATCCTGAGAAAACCCCATTCAACTTTATAATGGGAGTAACGTTGGATCAACGTGAATACTTTAGGGATTATCGCTCGACACAAAAAGGGAAACTATTATGGGATCAAATTAATATGTTGAAGTGGTATGCTAGACAACTATGCTCGGAATATGATTATACTTGTTGCTCTAGGATGAATGCTCCACACCTCCCCTTTGCATGCAAATTTAATGATAATGAAACCTTGGCTTCTTATGCTAGAGGTATATATGATTACTATGATGTGGAACAAATAGAAGAATTTGTTGCTTTTATGGGTGCTTATGAAATTGAATCCATGTTTAAAGAGTTTGAGGATTCTGATGATGCTTGTTGTAGATCTAAAAATTTAGCTACCCTCAAATATTGCTATGAGAATTATAAATACAATTATGAAATTAATGCACTTATTAAGAAAGTCTCCGCTGTCCAAGAAGAGACTAATATTTTGCAGGAAGCTATGGAAGAAGAAATTGATGAAACTGTGAGCTCGTTGGATGAAAAAGATGATGAGGAGAGTGAAGAACAAAAGGAGGAGGAGCGGATTAGCTACACGTGCCCACCTTCTAATGAGAGTAACCCTCCAACTCATACATTATTTAATTCCCCTTTGTGCTTACCGAAGGATGATTGGTATGATGACTATTATGATCCCATTGATTATCTTGAAATATCCCTTTTTGATGATGCTTGTGGCCAAGATGCCAATATGAATTATGCTTATGGAGATGAACTTGCTATAGTTCCTTATGTTAAACATGAAATTGTTGCTATTGCACCCACGCATGATAGTCCTGTTATCTTTTTGAATTCTCCCGACTACACTATATCGGAGAAGTTTGCCCTTATTAAGGATTATATTGATGGGTTGCCTTTTATCATTGCACATGATGATTTTGATGAATATAATATGCATGTGCTTGCTGCTCCTACTTGCAATTATTATGAGAGAGGAACTATATCTCCACCTCTCTACGTTTCCAATACGATAGAATTGCAAGAAACTGTTTATACTATGCATTGGCCTTTACTATGTGTGCATGAATTGTTCTTTTATGACATGCCGATGCATAGGAAGAGAGTTAGACTTCGTTGTTGCATGATATATGTTACTTTGTGCTCACTACTAAATTACAAATCATTGTTAATTAAAATTGGCTTTGATATACCTTGGGATCCGGGTGGATTCACTACTTGAGCACTATATGCCTAGCTTAATAGCTTTAAAGAAAGCGCTGCCAGGGAGACAACCCAGAAGTTTTAGAGAGTCATTTATTTCTGTTGAGTGCTTTTATATAGTTTAAAAACAAAAAAAATAAAGAGGGGAACCCAAAACTTTTCAAAAAGGAAAGTGAAAGTGAGAAAGACGAGCATTGTTGAAGTGGGGGAGCTCCTTGAACTTTGTTCATGCTCACGGAAACTTTGTGAATCTTGATTACAGAAACTTTCAACAAAAATAATTATCCCCTTGTACAACTCCATTGTATTATAAAAATAATGTGCTAAGGTTTGCCTTTAGGATGTTTACAATGCTTGTTGGTTTGTACGGTGCAGGACAGAAACTTTGGCTGTAGTGCACGATTTTACGTTTTTAACTGGAACGTCAATTGGTTCTGATTACTTTTGCACTCTCTTTCTATACAACTTTTTTATTTTTCCTAATTTTGGTAGAATTTTTGGGGTACCAGAAGTATGGTGGATGTTAAGATTGCTACAGACTGTTCTGTTTTTGACAGATTCTGTTTTTGATGCATGATTTGCTTGTTTTGATGAAACTATCAATTTATATCAGTGGATTAAGCCATGAAAAAGTTATATTACAGTAGACACAATGCAAAAACAAAATATGAATTGGTTTGCAACAGTACTTAGAGTGGTTATTTGCTTTATTATACTAACGAATCTTACCGAGTTTTCTGTTGAAGTTTTGTGTGGATGTAGTGTCTAATCGAGGATGTTTCGATGCGAGAAGAAGGAAGAGAGGCAAGAGCTCAAGCTTGGGGATGCCCAAGGCACCCCAAGTAAATATTCAAGGAGACTCAAGCTTCTAAGCTTGGGGATGCTAGGGAGGCATCCCCTCTTTCTTCAACAAGTATCGGTATGTTTTCGAATTCGTTTCGTTCATGCATTATGTGCAAGTCTTGGAGCGACTTTTGCAATTAGGTTTTTACTTTTCTTTCATGCACCATGCTGGTATGAGATAGTCCTTGGTTTATTTATAGAATGCTCATTGCACTTCACTTAAATCTTTTGAGTGTGGCTTTATAGAATGCTTCATGTGCTTCACTTATATCATTTGAAGTTGGATTGCCTGTTTCTCTTTACATAGAAAACCGCCATTTGCAGAATGCTCTTTTGCTTCACTTATAATTGTTAGAGCGTGGGCATATCTTTTGTAGAAAGAATCTCTCTTGCTTCACTTATATCTATTTAGAGAGATGACAGGAGTTGGTCATTCACATGGTTAGTCATAAAATCCTACATAAACTTGTAGATCGCTGAATATGATATGTTTGATTCCTTGCAATAGTTTTGCGATATAAGATGGTGATATTAGAGTTATGCTAGTGGGTGGTTGTGGATTGTAGAGACACTTGTGTTGAGGTTTGCAAGTCCCGTAGCATGCACGTATGGTAACCGTTGTGTGACAAATTTGAAGCATGGGGTGTTTCTTTGATTGTCTTCCTTATGAGTGGCAGTCGGGGACGAGCGATGGTCTTTTCCTACCAATCTATACCCCTAGGGGCATGCGTAGTAGTACTTTGCTTCGAGGGCTAATAAACTTCTGCAATAAGTACATGACTTCTTTATGACTAATGTGAGTCCATGGATTATATGCACTCTCACCTTTCCGCCTTTGCTAGCCTCTTCGGTATCGTGCATTGCCCTTTCTCACCTCGAGAGTTGGTGCAAACTTTGCCGGTGCATCCAAACCCCGTGATACGATACGCTCTATCACACATAAGCCTCATTATATCTTCCTCAAAACAGCCACCATACCTACCTATCATGGCGTTTTCATAGCCATTCCGAGATATATTGCATGCAACTTCCATCATCATCATATTCATGACCTGAGCATTCATTGCCATATTGCTTTGCATGATCGTAAGATAGCTAGCATGATGTTTTGTCATTGCTACGCTAGATCATTGCACATCCCGGTATACCGCCGGAAGCATTCATATAGAGTCATATCTTTGTTCCAGTATTGAGTTGTAATATCGAGTTGTAATTAAATAAAAGTGTGATGATCATCATTATAGAACATTGCCCCCCCAAAAAAAGGAAAGGCCAATGAAGCCTAAATAAAAAAGGGGGACAAAGAAGCCCACCAAAAAAAAGAAAAAAGGGGCAATGTTACTATCTCTTTTTCCACACTTGTGCTTCAAAGTAGCACCATGTTCTTCATGTAGTGAGTCTCATATCTTGTGCTTCAAAGTAGCACCATGTTATTCATATAGATTGTCTCCTATGTTGTCACTTTCATATACTAGTGGGAATTTTCATTATAGAACTTGGCTTGTATATTCCAATGATGGGCTTCCTCAAATGCCCTAGGTCTTCATGAGCAAGCAAGTTGGATGCACACCCACTTAGTTTCTTTTGTTGAGCTTTCATACACTTATAGCTCTTAGTGCATCTGTTGCATGGCAATCCCTACTCCTCGCATTGACATCAATTGATGGGCATCTCCATAGCCCGTTGATTAGCCGCGTCGATGTGAGACTTTCTCCTTTTTTGTCTTCTCCACATAACCTCCATCATTATATTCTATTCCACCTATAGTGCTATATCCATGGCTTGCGCTCATGTATTGCGTGAGGGTTGAAAAAGCTGAAGCGCGTTAAAAAGTATGAACCAATTGCTCGGCTTGTCATCGGGGTTGTGCATGATGGGGGCATTTTGTGTGACGAAAATGAAGCATGGCCAAACTATATGATTTTGTAGGGATAAGCTTGCTTTGCCTTGTTGTTTTGAAAAGACATGATTGCTTTATTGGTATGCTCGAAGTATTATTATTTTTATGCCAAATGATAGACTATTGCTTTGAATCACTTGTGTCTTAATATTCATGCCATGATTAGACTTAAGATCAAGATTATGCTAGGTAGCATTCCACATCAAAAATTATTCTTTTTTTATCATTTACCTACTCGAGGACGAGGAGGAATTAAGCTTGGGGATGCTGATACGTCTCCGTCGTATCTATAATTTTTGATTGTTCCATGCCAATATTATTCACTTTCATATACTTTTTGGCAACTTTTTATATTATTTTTGGGACTAACATATTAATCCAGTGCCCAGTGCCAGTTCCTGTTTGTTGCATGTTTTTTGTTTCGCAGAAACCCAATATCAAACAGAGTCCAAACGGGATAAAAACGGACGGGGATTTTTTTGGAATATTTATGATTTTTGGGAAGTAAAATCAACGCAAAACGGTATCCGAGGTGGTCACGAGGTAGGGGGGCGCCCTACCCCCCAGGCACGCCCCTGACCCTCGTGGTCCACCCGTAAGGTGGTTGATGCTCTCCTTCTGGCGCAAGAAAGCTAATTTTACAAGGAAGATCTGAGCGAAAGATTCACCCCAATCGGAGTTACGGATCTCCGGATATAAAAGAAACGGTGAAGGGGTAGAATCTGCCAACGCAGAGAACGCAGAAACAGAGAGATAGATCCAATCTCGGAGGGGTTCTCGCCCCTCCCAAGCCATGGGAGCCAAGGGCCAGAGGGGAAACCCTTCTCCCATCTAGGGAGAAGGTCAAGGAAGAATAAGAAGAAGGGGGGCTCTCTCCCCCTTGCTTCCGGTGGCGCCGGAACGTCGCCGGGGGCCATCATCATCACCGCGATCTTCACCAACACCTCCATCATCTTCACCAACACCTCCATCACCTTCCCCCATCTATATCCAGCGGTCCACTCTCCCGCATCCCGCTGTACCCTCTACTTGAACATGGTGCTTTATGAAGGAAATATGCCCTAGAGGCAATAATAAAGTTATTATTTATTTCCTCATATCATGATAAATGTTTATTATTCATGCTAGAATTGTATTAACCAGAAACATGATACATGTGTGAATACATAGACAAACATATAGTCACTAGTATGCCTCTACTTGACTAGCTCATTAATCAAAGATGGTTATGTTTCCTAACCATAGACATGTGTTGTCATTTGATTAATGGGATCACATCATTAGGAGAATGATGTGATTGACATGACCCATTCCGTTAGCCTAGCACTTGATCGTTTAGTATACTGCTATTGCTTTCTTCATGACTTATACAAGTTCCTGTAACTATGAGAATTAAGCAACTCCCATTTACCGGAGGAACACTTTGGGTACTACCAAATGTCACAACGTAACTGGGTGATTATAAAGGAGTACTACAGGTGTCTCCGAAGGTACATGTTGAGTTGGCGTATTTCGAGATTAGGTTTTGTCACTCCGATTGTCGGAGAGGTATCTCTGGGCCCTCTCGGTAATGCACATCACTATAAGCCTTGCAAGCAATGTGACCAACGGGTTGGTTACGAGATGATGCATTACACAACGAGTAAAGAGACTTACCGGTAACGAGATTGAACTAGGTATTGGATACCGACGATCGAATCTCGGGCAAGTAACATACCGATGACAAAGGGAACAACGTATGTTGTTATGCGGTTTGACCGATAAAGATCTTCGTAGAATATGTAGGAACCAATATGGGCATCCAGGTTCCGCTATTGGTTATTGACCGAGAATGGTTCTAGGTCATGTCTACATAGTTCTCGAACCCGTAGGGTCCGCACGCTTAACGTTACGATGACAGTTTTATTATGAGTTTACAAGTTTTGATGTACCGAAGTTTGTTCGGAGTCCCGGATGTGATCACGGACATGGCGAGGAGTCTCGAAATGGTCAAGACATAAAGATTGATATATTGGACGACTATATTCGGACACCGGAAGTGTTCCGGGTGATTTCGGAGAAAACCGGAGTGCCGGAGGGGTTACCGGAACCCCCCGGGGAAGTATTGGGCCTTAGTGGTCCTGAGGGGCGAGAGAGGGCAGCAGCCCAGGAGGTGGCGCGCCCCCTCCCAAGGGGAGTCCGAATTGGACTAGGGGAGGGGGGGCGCGGCCCCTCTTTTCCTCTCCCTCTCCCCCTCTTTTCCTTCCCCCTTCCTCCTTCCTAGTTGTACTAGGAAAGGGGAGTCCTACTCCCACTAGGAGGAGGACTCCCCCCTCCTTGGCGCGCCCCAAGGGCCGGCCGGCCTCCCCCCTTGCTCCTTTATATACGGGGGCGGGGGGGGGGGCACCCCATAGACACACAAGTTGATCTACGGATCGTTCATTAGCCGTGTGCGGTGCCCCCCTCCACCATATTCCACCTCGGTCATATCGTCGTGGAGTTTAGGCGAAGCCCTGCGCCGGTAGAACATCATCATCGTCACCACGCCGTCGTGCTGACGGAACTCATCTCCGGAGCTTTGCTGGATCGGAGGCCAGAGATCGTCATCAAGCTGAACGTGTGCTGAACTCGGAGGTGCCGTACGTTCGGTGCTTGGATCGGTCGGATCGTGAAGACGTACGACTACATCAACCGCGTTGTGCTAACGCTTCCGCTTACGGTCTACGAGGGTACGTGGACGAACACTCTCCCCTAACGTTGCTATACCATCACCATGATCTTGCGTGTGCGTAGGAAATTTTTTGAAATTACTACGTTCCCCAACAGTGGCATCCGAGCCTAGGTTTTATGCGTTGATGTTATATGCACGAGTAGAACACAAGTGAGTTGTGGGCGATACAAGTCATACTGCTTACCAGCATGTCATACTTTGGTTCGGCGGTATTGTGAGACGAAGCGGCCCGGACCGACATTACGCGTACGCTTACGCGAGACTGGTTTCACCGTTACGAGCACTCATGATTAAAGGTGGCTGGAGGGTGTCTGTCTCTCTCACTTTAGCTGAATCGAGAATGGCTACGCCCGGTCCTTGCGAAGGTTAAAACAGCACCAACTTGATAAACTATCGTTGTGGTTTTTGATGCGTAGGTAAGAACGGTTCTTACTAAGCCCGTAGCAGCCACGTAAAACTTGCAACAACAAAGTAGAGGACGTCTAACTTGTTTTTGCAGGGCATGTTGTGATGTGATATGGTCAAGACGTGATGCTATATTTTATTGTATGAGATGATCATGTTTTGTAACCGAAGTTATCGGCAACTGGCAGGAGCCATATGGTTGTCGCTTTATTGTATGAAATGCAAACGCCCTGTAATTGCTTTACTTTATCACTAAGCGGTAGCGATAGTCGTAGAAGAAATAGATGGCGTAACGACAATGATGCTAGGATGGAGATCAAGGTGTCGCGTCGGTGACGATGGTGATCACGACGATGCTTCGAAGATGGAGATCACAAGCACAAGATGATGATGGCCATATCATATCACTTATATTGATTGCATGTGATGTTTATCCTTTATGCATCTTATCTTGATTTGATTGACGGTAGTATTTTAAGATGATCTCTCACTAATAATCAAGAACTGTTCTCCCTGAGTATGCACCGTTGTGAAAGTTCTTCGTGCTGAGACACCACGCGATGATCGGGTGTGATAGGCTCTACGTTCAAATACAACGGGTGCAAAACAGTTGCACACGCGGAATACTCAGGTCATACTTGACGAGCCTAGCATATACAGATATGGCCTCGGAACACGGAGACCGAAAGGTCGAGCGTGAATCATATAGTAGATATGATCAACATAGTGATGTTCACCATTGAAACTACTCCATCTCACGTGATGATCGGACATGGTTTAGTTGATTTGGATCACGTGATCACTTAGATGACTAGAGAGATGTCTGTCTAAGTGGGAGTTCTTAAGTAATATGATTAATTGAACTTAAATTCATCATGAACTTAGTACCTGATAGTATTTTGCTTGTCTATGTTTGTTTGTAGATAGATGGCTCGTGTTGTTGTTCCGTTGAATTTTAATGCGTTCCTTGAGAAAGCAAAGTTGAAAGATGATGGTAGCAATTACACGGACTGGGTCCATAACCTGAGGATTATCCTCATTGCTGCACAGAAAAGTTACGTCCTAGAAGCACCGCTGGGTGCCAGGACTGCTGCTGATGCAACTGACGATGTTAAGAACGTCTGGCAGAGCAAAGCTGATGACTACTCGATAGTTCAGTGTGCCATGCTTTACGGCTTAGAACCGGGTCTTCAATGACGTTTTGAACGTCATGGAGCATATGAGATGTTCCAGGAGTTGAAGTTAATATTTCAAGCAAATGCCCGGATTGAGAGATATGAAGTCTCCAATAAGTTCTATTGCTGCAAGATGGAGGAGAATAGTTCTGTCAGTGAACACATACTCAAAATGTCTGGGTATAATAATCACTTGATTCAACTGGGAGTTAATCTTCCTGATGATAGTGTCATTGACAGAATTCTCCAATCACTGCCACCAAGCTACAAGAGCTTCGTGATGAACTATAATATGCAAGGGATGAACAAGACTATTCCCGAGCTCTTCGCAATGCTAAAAGCTGCGGAGGTAGAAATCAAGAAGGAGCATCAAGTGTTGATGGTTAACAAGACCACCAGTTTCAAGAAGAAGGGCAAAGGGAAGAAAAAGGGGAACTTCAAAAAGAACGGCAAGCAAGTTGCTGCTCAAGAGAAGAAACCCAAGTCTGGACCTAAGCCTGAAACTGAGTGCTTCTACTGCAAGCAGACTGGACACTGGAAGCAGAACTGCCCCAAGTATTTGGCGGATAAGAAGGATGGCAAAGTGAACAAAGGTATATGTGATATACATGTTATTGATGTGTACCTTACTAATGCTCGCAGTAGCACCTGGGTATTTGATACTGGTTCTATTGCTAATATTTGCAACTCGAAACAGGGACTACGGATTAAGCGAAGATTAGCTAAGGACGAGGTGACGATGCGCGTGGGAAATGGTTCCAAAGTCGATGTGACCGCGGTCGGCACGCTACCTCTACATCTACCATCGGGATTAGTTTTAGACCTAAATAATTGTTATTTGGTGCCAGCGTTGAGCATGAACATTATATCTGGATCTTGTTTGATGCGAGACGGTTATTCATTTAAATCAGAGAATAATGGTTGTTCTATTTATATGAGTAATATCTTTTATGGTCATGCACCCTTGAAGAGTGGTCTATTTTTATTGAATCTCGATAGTAGTGATACACATATTCATAGTGTTGAAACCAAAAGATGTAGAGTTGATAACGATAGTGCAACTTATTTGTGGCACTGCCGTTTGGGTCATATCGGTGTAAAGCGCATGAAGAAACTCCATACTGATGGGCTTTTGGAATCACTTGATTATGAATCACTTGGTACTTGCGAACCGTGCCTTATGGGCAAGATGACTAAAACGCCGTTCTCCGGAACTATAGAGCGAGCAACTGATTTGTTGGAAATCATACATACTGATGTTTGTGGTCCTATGAATGTTGAGGCTCACGGCGGGTATCGTTATTTTCTCACTTTCACAGATGATTTGAGCAGATATGGGTATATCTACTTAATGAAACACAAGTCTGAAACATTTGAAAAGTTCAAAGAATTTCAGAGTGAAGTGGAAAATCATCGTAACAAGAAAATAAAATTTCTATGATCTGATCGTGGAGGAGAATATTTGAGTTACGAGTTTGGTCTACACTTGAAACAATGCGGAATAGTTTCGCAACTCACGCCACCCGAAACACCACAACGAAATGGTGTGTCCGAACGTCGTAATCGCACTTTACTAGATATGGTGCGATCTATGATGTCTCTTACCGATTTACCGCTATCGTTTTGGGGTTATGCTTTAGAGACGGCCGCATTCACGTTAAATAGGGCACCATCAAAATCCGTTGAGACGACGCCTTATGAACTGTGGTTTGGCAAGAAACCAAAGTTGTCATTTCTTAAAGTTTGGGGCTGCGATGCTTATGTGAAGAAACTTCAACCAGATAAGCTCGAACCCAAATCGGAGAAATGTGTCTTCATAGGATACCCAAAAGAGACTATTGGGTACACCTTCTATCACAGATATGAGGGCAAGATTTTCGTTGCTAAATTCGGATCCTTTCTAGAGAAAGAGTTTCTCTCGAAAGAAGTGAGTGGGAGGAAAGTAGAACTTGATGAGATAACTGTATCTACTCCCTTAATGGAAAGTAGTTCATCACAAGAACCGGTTCCTGTGACAACTACACCAAATAGTGAGGAAGCTAATGATATTGATCATGAAACTTCAGATCAAGTTTCTACTGAACCTCGTAGGTCTACCAGAGTAAGATCCGCACCAGAGTGGTACGGTAATCCTATTCTGGAAGTCATGTTACTTGACCATGATGAACCTACGAACTATGAGGAAGCGATGATGAGCCCAGATTCCGCAAAATGGCCAGAGGCCATGAAATCTGAGATGGGATCCATGTATGAAAAAAAAGTGTGGACTTTGGTTGACTTGCCCGACGATCGGCAAGCCATTGAGAATAAATGGATCTTTAAGAAGAAGACTGACGCTGATGGTAATGTAACAGTCTGTCCGAATCATGTTAGCTATTGCTGCATTTCATGATTATGAAATTTGGCAAATGGATGTCAAGACTGCATTCTTGAATGGATTTCTGGAAGAAGAGTTGTATATGATGCAGCCGGAAGGTTTTGTTGATCCAAAAGGTGCTAACAAAGTGTGCAAGCTCCAGCGTTCCATTTATGGACTGGTGCAAGCATCTCAGAGTTGGAATAAACGCTTTGATAGTGTGATCAAAGCATATGGTTTTATACAGACTTTTGGAGAAGCCTGTATTTACAATAAAGTGAGTGGGAGCTCTGTAGCATTTCTGATATTATATGTAGATGACATATTATTAATTGGAAATGATATAGAATTTCTGGATAGCATAAAGGGATACTTGAATAAAAGTTTTTCAATGAAAGACCTCGGTGAAGCTGCTTACATATTGGGCATCAAGATCTATAGAGATAGATCCAGACGCTTAATAGGACTTTCACAAAGCACATACCTTGACAAAATTTTGAAAAAGTTCAAAATGGATCAGGCAAAGAAAGGGTTCTTGCCTGTGCTACAAGGTGTGAAGTTGAGTCAAACTCAATGCCCGACCACAGCAGAAGATAGAGAGAAAATGAAAGATGTTCCCTATGCTTCAGCCATAGGCTTTATCATGTATGCAATGCTATGTACCAGACCTGACGTATGCTTAGCAATAAGCTTGGCAGGAAGGTACCAAAGTAATCTAGGAGTGGATCACTGGACAGCGGTCAAGAACATCCTGAAATACCTGAAAAGGACTAAGGATATGTTTCTCGTATATGGAGGTGACAAAGAGCTAGTCGTAAATGGTTACGTCGATGCAAGCTTTGACACTGATCTGGACGATTCTAAATCGCAAACCGGATACGTGTTTTTATTAAATGGTGGAGCTGTAAGTTGGTGCAGTTCTAAACAAAGCGTCGTGGCGGGATCTACATGTGAAGAGGAGTACATAGCTGCTTCTGAAGCAACAAATGAAGGAGTCTGGATGAAGGAGTTCATTTCCGATCTAGGTGTCATACCTAGTGCATCGGGACCAATGAAGATCTTCTGTGACAATACTGGTGCAATTGCTTTGGCAAAGGAATCCAGATTTCACAAGAGGACCAAGCACATCAAGAGACGCTTCAATTCCATTCGGGACCAAGTCCAAGTGGGAGACATAGAGATTTGCAAGATACATACGGATCTAAATGTTGCAGACCCGTTGACTAAGCCTCTCTCACGAGCAAAACATGATTAGCACCAAGACTCCATGGGTGTTAGAATCATTACTATGCAATCTAGATTATTGACTCTAGTGCAAGTGGGAGACTGAAGGAAATATGCCCTACAGGCAATAATAAAGTTATTATTTATTTCCTCATATCATGATAAATGTTTATTATTCATGTTAGAATTGTATTAACTGGAAACATGATACATGTGTGAATACATAGACAAACATATAGTCACTAGTATGCCTCTACTTGACTAGCTCATTAATCAAAGATGGTTATGTTTCCTAACCATAGACATGTGTTGTCATTTGATTAATGGGATCACATCATTAGGAGAATGATGTGATTGACATGACCCATTCCGTTAGCCTAGCACTTGATCGTTTAGTATACTTCTATTGCTTTCTTCATGACTTATACAAGTTCCTGTAACTATGAGAATTATGCAACTCCCGTTTACCGGAGGAACACTTTGGGTACTACCAAACGTCACAATGTAACTGGGTGATTATAAAGGATACTACAGGTGTCTCTGAAGGTACATGTTGAGTTGGCATATTTCGAGATTAGGTTTTGTCACTCCGATTGTCGGAGAGGTATCTCTGGCCCTCTCGGTAATGCACATCACTATAATCCTTGCAAGCAATGTGACCAACGGGTTGGTTACGAGATGATGCATTACAAAACGAGTAAAGAGACTTACCGGTAACGAGATTGAACTAGGTATTGGATACCGATGATCGAATCTCGGGCAAGTAACATACTGATGACAAAGGGAACAACGTATGTTGTTATGCGGTTTGACCGATAAAGATCTTCGTAGAATATGTAGGAACCAATATGGGCATCCAGGTCCCGCTATTGGTTATTGACCGAGAATGGTTCTAGGTCATGTCTACATAGTTCTCGAACCCGTAGGGTCCGCACGCTTAACGTTACAATGACATTTTTATTATGAGTTTACAAGTTTTAATGTACCGAAGTTTGTTTGGAGTCCCGGATGTGATCACGGACATGACGAGGAGTCTCGAAATGGTCAAGACATAAAGATTGATATATTGGACGACTATATTCGAACACCGGAAGTGTTCCGGGTGATTTCGGAGAAAACCGGAGTGCCGGGGGGGTTACCGGAACGCCCCGAGGAAGTATTCGGCCTTAGTGGGCCTGAGGGGAGAGAGAGGGCAGCAGCCCAGGAGGTGGCGCGCCCCCTCCCAAGGGGAGTCCGAATTGGACTAGGGGAGGGGGGCGCGGCCCCTCTTTCCCTCTCCCTCTCCCCCTCTTTCCTTCCCCCTTCCTCCTTCCTAGTTGGACTAGGAAAGGGGAGTCCTACTCCCACTAGGAGGAGGACTCCCCCCTCCTTGGCGCGCCCCAAGGGCCGGCCGGCCTCCCCCTTGCTCCTTTATATACGGGGGCGGGGGGGGCACCCCATAGACACACAAGTTGATCTACAGATCGTTCCTTAGCCGTGTGTGGTGCCCCCCTCCACCATATTCCACCTCGGTCATATCGTCGCGGAGTTTAGGCGAAGCCCTGCGCCGGTAGAACATCATCATCGTCACCATGCCGTCGTGCTGACGGAACTCATCTCCGGAGCTTTGCTGGATCGGAGGCCGGAGATCGTCATCGAGCTGAACGTGTGCTGAACTCGGAGGTGCCGTACGTTCGGTGCTTGGATCGGTCGGATCGTGAAGATGTACGACTACATCAACCGCATTGTGCTAACGCTTCCGCTTACGGTCTACGAGGGTACGTGGACGAACACTCTCCCCTCTCGTTGCTATACCATCACCATGATCTTGCGTGTGCGTAGGAATTTTTTTGAAATTACTACGTTCCCCAACACTTTATGCTTCATATTATTATCCAATGATGTGTTGCCATCCTATGATGTCTGAGTAGATTTTCGTTGTCCTATCGGTGATTGATGAATTGCTATGATTGGTTTGAGTTGCTTGTTTTATTATTGGTGCTGTCCTATTGTGCCCTCCGTGTCGCGCAAGCGTGAGGGATTCCCGCTGTAGGGTTTGCAATATGTTTATGATTTACTTATGGTGGGTGGCGTGAGTGACAGAAGCACAGACCCGAGTAAGTAGGTTGTTTGCGTATGGGATAAAAGGGGACTTGATGCTTTAATGCTATGGTTGGGTTTTACCTTAATGAATCTTTAGTAGTTGTGGATGCTTGCTAGAGTTCCAATCATAAGTGCATATGATCCAAGTAGAGAAAGTATGTTAGCTTATGCCTCTTGTCGGTGTCAAAACCGGCGGATCTCGGGTAGGGGTTCCCGAACTGTGCGTCTAGGCGGATGTAACAGGAGACAAGGGACACGATGTTTTTACCCAGGTTCGGGCCCTCTCGATGGAGGTAAAACCCTACTCCTGCTTGATTAATATTGATGATATGGGTAGTACAAGAGTAGATCTACCACGAGATCAGAGAGGCTAAACCCTAGAAGCTAGCCTATGGTATGATTGTTGTTCGTCCTACGGACTAAAACCCTCCGGTTTATATAGGCACTGAAGAGGGTTAGGGTTACACAGAGTCGGTTACAATGGTAGGAGATCTACATATCCGTATCGCCAAGCTTTCCTTCCACGCCAAGGAAAGTCCCATCCGGACATGGGACAAAGTCTTCAATCTTGTATCTTCATAGTCCAGGAGTCCGGCCAAAGGTGATAGTTCGGCTATCCGGACACCCCCTAATCCAGGACTCCCTCAGTAGCCCCTGAACCAGGCTTCAACGACGACGAGTCCAGCGCGCATATTGTCTTCGGCATTGCAAGGCGAGTTCCTCCTCCAAATACTTCATAGAAGATTTTGAACACAAGGATAGTGTCCGGCTTTGCAAAATAAGTTCCACATACCACCGTAGAGAGAACAATATTTACACAAATTCAATCTGCTGACGTATTCCGTGGCGTGACATCACACCACGGCCAAGCCTTTATTCAAATCGTTTTTACTATCCCACCTCAGTGCGTTTAGCGAGGCGGTTTCCTTGGCACGTCTTGTCAAAGCAGAGATCGTGTCCCCTTATTCCGGGATTCTCATTAATACGGGCGCGAGTAACCCAGTCGTGCCCGTTGGCACGTCTCCTCTATCGAAGGCGAGTCCCGAACGGTCACGGGGAAGGCTCTTGGTATTCAACCTCTTTATAAAGAGACCAAGGCTCCACTCCTTTCTTTCAACCTCAATCGAATCCGCCCCTCACCTCGAGTTCCAACACCCAAAGCTCCAGATTCAGGCGCTTCGGACCTTCGATGATGTCCGGCTCCGACCTGCAAGGCCGGTGGATGCCTTCCTCCGTTACGGAAGAAAACGTGCTAAAGCTAAGAGATGCAAGGTATCTAACCGACGAAATTTCGCATAGGATGCCTGCCCAAGGGTAGGTTATTCCCACTCCCAAGCCTGGCGAAAGTGTAGTGTTCGCGTCTCACTTCCTTCAGGGGCTAGGCTTCCCGACGGACCCCTTCGTGAGGGGGCTCATGTTTTACTATGGGTTGGAATTTCATGACTTGGATCCTGAGTCTATCCTCCACATCTCATCGTTCATTGTCGTATGCGAAGCCTTCCTCCGCATTACCCCTCACTTCGGATTGTGGCTCAAGACCTTCAAAGTGGAGCCGAAGATGATCAAGGGGCTGCAGGCAGAGTGCGGAGGGCTGTTATAAGCAAGAATGCTGATGCTCCATGGCCCGAGGGCTCTTTCCAAGAGGAGCTCAGCCTATGGCAACAAGAGTGGTTTTATATCACAGCTCCTAGGGGCACCAAATGGGTGGCGCCACCTGCCTTTCGCTCGGGTCCTCCGCCACGGCTGGCGTCATGGGTCAATAAAGGACTTGATTGGGGGCCGTCCAAGTACGTGCCCTTGTTGCAGGGCCGCATTCAAGACCTCCTAGAGAGAGAGATCACTCTGGTCGTAGTAGCGCAGGTCATGCTAATTCGTCGCACCCTGCCCTGCAAACGTCGCCCCCTCCGCCTATGGGAATTTAACCCGGAGGGACCACGAGCTCTCCAACATTTTATGGGCGCGACGCCCGTGGAGATGTACAAGCTTTTCTTCGGATCACAAGCGATGTGTCCGGACTTGACCGAGGACGCAGGTCTAAGCTGCAATCGCCCGGATACTCAAGTAAGTAGCCCTGTACCCGGACACGCTATCCCATATTTATCATGAACTTGCCCTTTAAAAGAGTTGTCCCTTGAACAGGAGTGGATAGCGAAAGCAAAGTTAATCAGGTGTCCGACCCCCCTCCCTGAGATCACGCCAGATCCCGTGTTAACCAGGATGCTGGAGGTTGCGCCTTCGGAAGAAGGTGAAGGGGGAACAAGGAAGCTACCGCCCCCGTGAAGGAGGCTGTCAGGAAAGGAGGGATCGAGAATCCCTCCATCTAAGGGAAGAAGAGGACCGCCTCTGAGGACCCGGAGACCATGGTCTCAAAGCGGGGGAAGAAATCTTCGTCAGAGGGTCCTATGCCGAGAGATGCCTCGGCCGCATTGTGCCCCCAAGGGGATCAGCCCTCCATCGAGCCGTAAGTAAAAAAGGGAGTTTTTAAAAAAATAAAAGGATATCCCTGCCCTATTTCTGATGAAGATAACCGAAATTTTACCTTGTAGTTCGGATCTCAGCCCTTCTCAGCAGAGCTCATCTTCGGGGGATCTCCGTCCGGAGATGATGGAGAGTGAAACGCCTCCCCCTGCCGTACCGTCTTGCGAGGCGGGCCATGCTAAGGTGTCATCGCGGAGGGTTTCTTTGAGTCCGGCGGGGCCGGAAGGCAGTCGTATGTCCCCTCAAAGCCCTCCGTGTCCGGCCTTCAAAAAAGGCCATCGGACGAGTCCGGCACCACCTGGTGTACGGTCGGAGGAGCTAAGGGATCTGCTCGAGCACCACCATGTGTTAATGGGTACGGTGATTGAAAGGATTTCGTCCGCTGAGAGCGGATTGCACGAAGCCGTCAGAATTTTCTGACAGGTTTGGAGGTACGCAAAATGATGTACCTTCTGACAGTTCCGCATATAAAATGCGCCATGTGTAGATAGTAGCCCCTGAGGCTCGGTGTGTTGTCAAAAATGACAGCGCGCCGAGGATCATAATCCTAGGTATAATATGTCGCCCTTCCTATGTAGGTGGCGAAGGGTCCGGTGGCTAGCCGGACTGATGAATTTGTCAAACTAAAGCGGCAACTTGACGTGGCGGATGCCGACATCGCGCTTGTCAATAAGCGACTTGACGAGTCACAAGGTATGCAATTTCTCCGTGGATACCTGGTAAGGGAGCTTGATGCCCGTGCCTTACAACATGTATGCTTGATGCAGATGGTGCCGCTGCCATGGAGAACCTTCGGGTGGAGCTCGCCCGAGCCAAGGAGCAGGCCAGAAAGAGTGATGCGGCTGCCTTAAAGGCGGCCGAAGAGCTAAAAGCCGAACAGGCTGCTCACTGCCGAAGCAAGAAGGAAATGGCCGAGATGGCCGTGAAGTTGAAGAATGCTGCCGACCGCTGCAGGCTTCTTGAAAAAGAAGATCTAGCGGTAAAAGAGGACCTGAAGAAGGCCACTACCGAGGCCAAGGATGCTCGCTCTGCGATGAGAGCTATGAAGGAGGAGCTGCGTCAGGCCGGAGATATCGCGGCTGGAAAGCCCTTTCTGCTGCGGAGGGAATTCGTGGATCCTAAATATGCTCAGTTGGACCGGCTGTGGAGTGCGGAGGATGCTTATCTGGACTTGGCGGCAAGTGCCGCGGACGCGGCCGAACACTTCCGAGATCAAAAGGATCACGAAATGGAAAAGGTTTTTTAGTCGCAGTTCCATAATCCAGAGCGCCCACTTCCATTAACTGATCGCTTGGCCGAATGGGCGGAGCTGAATAGGTTATCCGGACTTGCCATGAAGGATGTCGTGAGTCATTTGTGGCCGAAAAGGCCCGAGCCGAAGAGTTATTTTGGCTTCATGCAGCAGTTCCTTGGTGCGGTGCCGCATATCAATGCAATGAGGAGGTCGGCATGCATAGAGGGTGCGCTGATGGCTCTTGCCCGTGTCAAGACATACTGGGCGGAGATGAAGGCCACCGATGTTGCATCCCAAGATTCGGACGGAAGTCGAGTACCTGTCGAGCACTATTTTCAGGAAGTTCTGCAGGGTGCTCGTTTAATAGAGACGCAGTGCTCGAAGGATATTATGTTCGAATAACATGTATTATTGTGAAACAATGTATCGATGGAATATAAAAGCTTTTTATACTTGTGCCTTTCAAGAATTAAAATACCTCCTGTGCGTCCGCTAATGTATATGTATATATAACATGAAAGATGGCAGTCTTCGGCTTCAGCCCCCACGCATATAATGCGGGGGTGTTTGCAAAAGGCGCATTTTCACACTTGATCCAACGTCTTGGTCCTATAAAGGAGGTGGTAGCGCGGCAAACTAGGCAACCGGACTATAATGCTTTATCGCTTTCACTTAGCCATAGGAGTTTGACAGTGGGGCTACTATATAGCCCCTAGGGGCACCGCGTTCACCCAAATTCGAGGCACGTATGTGCCTGACCGGGAAACGGCCCTTCATCAAGGCGGAGGAATCCTAAAGATTCCGGCGGGTCATCGAGTGGTTGACCAGTCTCACGCTATATCATGACAGTCAGTTTTCGGCTTTCTCTACTGAGGTGCTCGCCTGGCCGAACCGGGGCACAATCGCAGTAGTTCTCCTGGTGCCACCTTAGCCGATAGAGTGGAACGTAAGGCAGCAAAACACAGGAGCCGGGCAAACCCAACATTTGAACAGAGACATGATTCGGAGCTGATGCATATAAGGCCTAACTCGAGACGCCGAACACTCCCTAAGGTATTCGGTCTTTATGAAAACGGGCCGAACAACGCCCTTGGTAATAAGCCCCTGGTGTCCAGGTACGCGCAAAATTCTGACGTGGCCCATGCCAAAACGCCAACCTCCTCCTCGGTTATAGCAAGAAACCAAGGGATGTGTATCAACAAGAGACAGTAAAAAAGGTTTATGCAGGGTCTTAATCTGAAAAGAATCCTTGCAACGGGTCCCTACTGCACGTCTGCGCCTGTGTCTCCGTTGTGCCGTATCCTGGACCAAGCTTTTAAATAGCGGATAGCGGACTGTTTGAGGATTAAGGTCCATGTACCGGAATGCGTATAGCGGGCGATATTGCGGGCGCTATGTCCACATAGCCAATTTTTAAAAAACACTCATAAATTTGAGATTGTTGTGTATATTTCTAGGCCATTGACAAAAAATATGACACTTAATTTGAGAAATCATCATTTATATAAGAATATAAACTATAATTGAACAATATTTGGTCATGCAACCATGTAAGCAAGACACATTTACCAAAATAGATTACACAATAGAACAACAAGGACTTATATAGCGGGCGATATTGCGGATAGCGGATGATATAGCGGTCTAACAAGTGATATTGCGCCCGCATCATGACAACACGCTATTTTCCAACGCAACCTTAAACTAATAGCGGCAGGATGACGCTACCGCTATTGCGGCCACAATAGCGGAGGTAGTGGACGCTTTTTAAAAGCTTGTGGACGGGTGTAGCACAGTGTTCATCTGTAAAAGAGAGGAACTTAGTTGAAAAATATCATGCGAAAATGTACGTTATACTAAATAAACAAAGTACAATTCAAAAAATGAATAAAATTGAGCTTTATTGTCTCTTGTTGTACATGCGCGGAGCCTCTTGTACAGGGGTATGCGGCTAGTAAGCCCTTGTGTGTTTACGCCGGACTCGTCTAGCCGTGTCCGGGGTCTGAACGACCTGTTTAGGTGCTTTGATTGGTGAAGCTGGTTTAGTGTGTGGCTGTCAAGGTAGTCACACAATCTTCCGCGCTCGAGGAACACTCAGTATTTCCCTTTAAGGAGATGATGCCTCGCGGACCGGGCATTTTAAATGTAAGGGATGCATAATGCGGTATTGCGTTAAAGCGGGCGAAAGCTTTGCGTCCCAGTAGTGCTTGGTAGCTACTTGTGAATGGGGCGAGGTGGAAGGTTAACTTTTCACGGCGGAAGTTGTCGGGTGAGCCGAACACAACTTCTAGCGGTAGGGAGCCCATACAATGGGCATATGGGCCTGGCATTACCCCTTGAAAGGAAGTGTTGCTATGGCGAATTTTGGTTGGGTCTATCCCCATTTTGCGGATTGTGTCCTGATATAGCAGGTTTAGATCACTGCCGCCGTCCATTAGGACTTGTGTAAATTGGAGTCCGTCGATTATCGGTTCTAATATCAAGGCAGTCCATCCTGCATTCCGGATACTTCTAGAGTAATCCTGATGGTCGAAGGTGATTGGTTTTAACAACCAATGGCGGGACTCCTCTGGGATAGGCCGTATGGCGCGTATCTCTATGGGCGCCATTCTGCTTTTCCCTTTTGTCATGTAAAGTGAGTTTACTATTTTGACTTCTTGTGGGAAATTCTTTTGTTTTCCGGCGCTCTGCTTGTGGGATTCGTCATCGTCCTCGCTTGGTGTGTCGAGCCCCTTGTGTTCGGCGTTGAGTTTGCCGGACTGCTTGAAGACCCAACAATCTCTGTGGGTATGGTTTGCAGGCTTCCCGGGAGTACTGTGGATTTGGCATATCTTGTCCAAGATTTTATTTAAGTTAGATAGCTCGTCCCTGTTATCCTTAAGGGGCAGTTTTTTATGATTCTGCCGTGAGCTTTTGAATCCGGCGTTGACTGCCGTGCTCTTCGGGCTGTTTCCCTTGGTCCGGCGCTGGTCCTTGCTGCGTCGCGGTTTCTCGTTTCCATCCCTGACTTCGGATGTACTTGGGTCACTGGTACTGCATCTTGCCAGCCAGCTATCCTTTCCCACGCAAAAGCGGTTCATGAGGCTTGTTAATGCGGCCATTGTTCTTGGCTTTTCTTGGTCGAGGTGTCTGGCGAGCCATTCGTCTTGGACGTTGTGTTTGAAAGCTGCTAAGGCTTCGGCGTTTGGACAATCGACTATTTGGTTCTCATTAGTAAGTAATCTGTTCCAGAATTTTCGGGCTGACTCTCCGGGTTGTTGAGTTATGTGACTTAAATCGTCTGCATCCGGAGGTCGGACATAGGTCCCTTGAAAATTTGCCCGAAAAGCATCCTCGAGCTCTTCCCAACTTCCAATGGTGTTTTCGGGGAGGCTTTTGAGCCAATGCCGGGTTGGCCCTTTGAGCTTGAGGGGTAAGTATTTTATGGCGTGGAGGTCATCTCCTCTAGCCATGTGTATGTGGAGGATGTAATCCTCAATCCAGACTCCAGGGTCTGTTGTTCCGTCGTATGCCTCTATGTTGACGGGCTTGAATCCCGCTGGAAATTCATAATCCAGAACCTCATTGGTGAAACATAGGGGGTGTGCGGCACCCCTATATTTAGGTGTACCGTAATATTCGGATACTTGATGTGTTGCATTGCTTACTAGAGCTTGCTTTCTTGGCTCGTAGATAGATCTAACTGGGCCATCTTTTTGATGCGAATCCGTGTGCAGATCGCGTGCCGGCTTGTGTGCGGCGCCGTTTGCCGCTCTATGTTTGCCATGTGGTCGTCTATCCGACCGGGTGGTCTCCTTGTTCTTTAATTGCGGTGGCTCTACGACCTCCTCATCAAATTTGGGCAATAGTTTTCGCTTCGGGTAGCTCTTTGTTCGGCGACTATCGCCGTATTTGTCTGCGGTGTTGAGTACTTTGCTCTATCTGATTCTGAGCGCATCTTCCGCTGTTTTGAGCTTCCACTTCTGTTTTTTCAGGCTACGCGCAGTGGCGACGAGCCTTTTGTGGAGGTTCTTCTGCTCCAGCTACTTGTCCGGCGTGAGATCGTCCGGACTGTTATCTTCGTCGGGGACGGGTTGTTTACCCAGATTGTCCTGTTCGGACGGTTGCTCGATAGCATATTCGTCGTACACCGGTTCGCCCTGCTCTATGGTTGGGTCTGTATGGCTGCTGTCTTTGTCGAGGCGGGACTTTGAGCGGCGCTTACGTCGCCGTTTTGACTACTTTTCGAGGGAATGATCCTTCGTGGCGTCCCGTTGTTCCTCGTCGTCGCTTCCTTTAGGTGTGTCCACCATGTATACATCGTGAGATGAGGTGGCTGTCCAGTGCCCAATAGGTGTTGTTTCATTTTTGTCTCCTACATCGTCGTCCATACCGTCGATGTCTTCGGAGTCGAAGTCGAGCACGTCGTTTAAACTTTCGACAGTGGCTACAAAGTGGGTGGTGGGTGGGAGTCGAATTTCTTCATCGTCCGCATCCCAACCTTGCTGACCATAATCCGGCCAGGGCTCTCCTGATAGAGAGAGACTTTAGTGAATTCAAGATGTCGCCAAAGGGCGAGTGCTGAAAGATGTCTGTGGTGGTGAATTCCATGATCGGCGCCCAATCGGATTCGATTGGGAGAGGCGCGGAAGGTTCGTAGTCCGGAGAGGAGTCCGGCACCTTGGAGTCACGAGTTTCGCAAAGGACAGGGTTGGTGTTCGGCTCAATCGCCATAGAGATCGCAGCCCCCGAGGCGGAGTCCAGCCACCCGTCCTCGATCAGCGCAATCGGCTCCGAACTAAGGGTCGGAGCAGGCACTGGTGCGGCCCCCAGGGCACTGTTCGGCGGTAGAGCTAGATCATGCCCATCGTGACAGTGCGGCGTGCTCGGCTGTGGCTCGAACCCGTCGAAGATCAAATCTCCACAGACGTCAGCCATATAGTTCAAACTTCCAAATCTAACCTGATGGCCAGGGGCGTAGCTTTCAATCTGCTCCAGATGGCCAAGCGAATTGGCCTGCAGTGCAAAGCCGTCAAATACGAAGATCTGTCCGGGGAGAAAACTCTCACCCTGGACCGCATCGTTGTTGATGATCAAAGGAGCCATCGGGCCTAAAGATGAAGACACAAAGGAACTCTCAATGAAAGCACCAATGTCGGTGTCAAAACCGGCGGATCTCGGGTAGGGGTTCTCGAACTGTGCGTCTAGGCGGATGGTAACAGGAGACAAGGGACACGATGTTTTTACCCAGGTTCGGGCCCTCTCGATGGAGGTAAAACCCTACTCCTGGTTGATTAATATTGATGATATGGGTAGTACAAGAGTAGATCTACCATGAGATCAGAGAGGCTAAACCCTAGAAGCTAGCCTATGGTATGATTGTTGTTCGTCCTACGGACTAAAACCCTCCAGTTTATATAGGCACCGAAGAGGGTTAGGGTTACACAGAGTCGGTTACAATGGTAGGAGATCTACATATCCGTATCGCCAAGCTTGCCTTCCACGCCAAGGAAAGTCCCATCCGGACACGGGACGGAGTCTTCAATCTTGTATCTTCATAGTCCAGGAGTCCAGCCAAAGGTGATAGTTTGGCTATCCGGACACCCCCTAATCCAGGACTCCCTCACCTCTCCCTCAAATAGAATTGCAATAGTGATTACCAGTCTAGTAACATAGTCAGTTGCTTAGGGGCAATTCTACAACTCCTACCACCACTTTTCCACACTCGCTATATTTACTTTAGTTGTGTCTTTATCTAAACAACCCCTAGTTTTTATTTACGTGTTCTTTACTTTCTTGCAAGCTTACCCGAAAACACCTACAAGTACTTCTAGTTTCATACTTGTTCTAGGTAAAGCGAATGTCAAGCGTGCGTAGAGTCGTATCAGTGGCCGATAGGACTTGAGAGAATATTTGTTATACCTTTAGCTCCTCGCTGGGTTCGACACTCTTACTTATCGAAAGAGGCTACAACTATCCCCTATACTTGTGGGTTATCAAGACCTTTTTCTGGCGCCGTTGCCGGGGAGCATAGCTCTATTCTTTGAGCCACTTGGGATTTATATCTGCTGGACACTATGAAGAACTTGAAAGATGATCGAACTACTATTTTGCCCTCAACTACGAGGGGAGCTAAGGGATTGCCATCTAGCCTTGCACTAGATTATCCTTCTGTTATGAGTAAGTTTGCGACACCTAAACCTACTACTGCTATTGATTCTGATATGTCGCATGTTATTGATGATGCCACTTCTGCTATGCATGATACTTATGATGAAACTACTTCTATGCTTGATACTACTGTGCCCCTAGGTGAATTTCTTGATGAGCAAATTGCTAGGTCTAGAGAAAGTGAAATTGTTGAACCTGAACGAGATGATGTTAGTGATGATGAACCTATGCCTTCTATTCCTGAGGGTTATCTTTTTGATGCTGAATCTTCTGCAGCTATTCTTGATTGCCAGGATAGACATGAACGTAAGAAGTTGCTAATTAAATGGAGTAAAGAATCTTTTAGAGGTAGGATGACACCCGACCCTGCTTTTGCTACTTCACCTATCTGTGTTCCTGATTAGGACTATTATGATTTTTCTGTTGATCCAGATATAATTACTTTGGTTGAATCTGATCCTTTTTATGGCTATGAATCTGAAACTGTTGTGGCACATCTTACTAAGTTAAATGATATAGCTGCCCTGTTTACTAATAATGAGAGATCGCGCTACCTTTATTTACTTAAGATATTTCCGTTCTCATTAAAGGGTGATGCTAAGATTTGGTATAATTCTCTTGATCCTGGTTGTGTGCAAAGTCCCCAGGATATGATTTATTACTTCTTTGCTAAATATTTCCCTGCTCATAAGAAACAAGCTGCTTTGAGGGAAATATACAATTTTGTGCAAATTGAAGAAGAGAGTCTCCCACAAGCTTGGGGGAGGCTTCTCAAGTTACTTAATGCTTTGCCTGATCATCCTCTTAAGAAACCTGAAATATTTGATATCTTTTATAATGGACTAACTGATGCTTCCAGAGATTACCTGGATAGTTGTGTTGGTTCTCCTTTCAGGGAAAGAACACCGGATGACGCTGAACTTCTATTGAATAATATGTTGGCAAATGAAAATAATTGGGCACCTCCTGAGCCAGTTCCAGAGCCCATTACTGAGCCTATTCCTAAACCAACTCCAAAGAAGAGAGGTGTTCTATTTCTCAGCCCCGAAGATATGCAAGAGGCAAAGAAATCTATGAAAGAAAAAGGTATTAAAGCTGAAGATGTTAAGAATTTACCTCCTATTGAAGAAATACATGGTCTTAATTTACCACCTGTTGAAGAAGTATATGATGTCAATTACTTATTTAATGAAGAATCTCCCGATATCCCGACACAGGTAGTAAAGGTAAATTCTCTCTATAGATATGATAAAGCTGAAGTCCCTCCTACTAAAATTTCTAGTCAGTGCTTGGATGAGTTTGATGACTTTATGTTTAAGCAAGATGACTTCAATGCTTATTTTGGTAGACAATTAAAACAGAATACCTTTATGATTAAACGCTTGGGTGATTATATGGCTGATATTAGAGGTGAACTTAAACTTGTTAGCAAGCATGCTTCTATGGTTACCACTCAAGTAGAACAAGTACTTAAAGCTCAGAAAGAAGTGCTTGATGAAATGAATAGTAAGAAAAATGATTATGCTGTTAGAGTGGCTACTAGAACTGGTAGAATGACTCAGCAACCTTTGTATCCTGAAGGCCACCCTAAGAGAATCGAGCAAGATTATCAGAGAAACAATATCGATATACCTAGTTCTTCTAAGAGGAAGAAAAAGAAAAATGATAGGACTTTGCAAACTTCTAGTGAACCTATCGCTGAACCACATGAGAATCCAAATGACATCTCTGTTTCTGATGCTGAAACACAATCAGGTGATGAACATGAACCTAGTGATACCGTTAATGATAATGTTCATGTTGATGCTCAACCTAGTAATGATAATGATGTAGAAGTTGAACCTGCTATTAATCTTGATAACCCACAATCAAAGAATCAGCGTTATGATAAAAGAGATTTTGTTGCTAGGAAACACGGTAAAGAAAGGGAACCATGGGTTCAGAAACCCATGCCTTTTCCTCCGAAACCATCCAAGAAAAAGGATGATGAGGATTTTGAGCGCTTTGCTGAAATGATTAGACCCATCTTTTTGCGTATGCGATTAACTGATGTGCTCAAAACAAATCCTTATGCTAAGTATATGAAGGATATTATTACTAATAAAAGAAAGATACCTAAAGCTGAAATTTCCACCATGCTTGCTAATTATACTTTTAAAGGTGGAATATCAAAGAAACTTGGAGATCCCGGAGTGCCTACTATACCATGCTCCATTAAAAGAAGTTATGTTAAAACCGCTTTATGTGATCTTGGAGCCGGTGTTAGTGTTATGCCTCTCTCTTTATATCGTAGACTTGACTTGAATAAGTTGACACCTACTGAAATATCTTTGCAAATGGCTGATAAATCAACTACTATACCTGTCGGTATTTGTGAGGATGTGCCTGTTGTAGTTGCAAACGTTACTATTTTAACGGACTTTGTTATTCTTGATATTCCCGAGGATGATAGTATGTCTATTATTCTTGGAAGACCTTTCCTTAATACTGCAGGGGCCATTATTGATTGCACCAAAGGCAATGTCACTTTTCATGTTAAGGGCAATGAGCACACGGTGCATTTTCCGAGGAAACAACCTCAAGTTTATAGTATCAACTCTATTGGAAAAGTTCCATCGATTATATTTGGAGGTTTCGAATTTCCTCTCCCTATTGTCAAGAAAAAGTATGATATTCTTATTGTTGGGGATTTTCACATCCCCGTTGAGGTAACTTAGTGTCATTCGAAATTTCTCCGGTTCCGGGATTATTCGGAATGAGTTTGTTAACAAGACTTGATCAACCTTGTTAGTGGGTTCATTTTGATGATCACGAGATGGATGAAACTAGAAGCACAACCTTCTGTACCCTCTCTATATTTCCTGTTATTTAGTAGAGATAAAGTAAAATAATATTTTTCTGTCTATTTCCTGACTTATCTGTGCAATATAAAAATATCCCGAAAATAAAAGTCCTCAGAATGCCATGCAAATTTAATATGATTTTTTCGGGAATATTTGAGAATTTACTGTGCAAAAATTACCACGGGGGGAGCTGCCACTTGGCGACGAGGGTGGTGGGCGCGCCGTACCCCCTGGGCGCGCCCCCTACCTCGTGGGCCCATGGTGGCCCTCCTCCACTTATTCCTGCACCCATCTTCTTCCTCTGCCTCACACAAACACGAAAAACCAACTCAAGCACGAGTTCCAGCCCCCGTTGTTGTGATTTTCGATCTCCTTGCTCAAAGCACCTCTCGCAAAACTGCTTCGGGAGAGTGTTCCTTGGTATGTGACTCCTCCATTGGTCCAATTAGTTTTTGTTCTAGTGCTTTATTCTTTGAAAATTTGTGCTGCATAGGTGACCATGTTCTTGAGCTTGCATGACTAATTTATATGGTTCCAAGTAGTTCGAATGCTTTATATAGGCCCTAGGCACTTGTGGGAGTTGTTGCTATCAATTTTATTGAAGTTGGTTCACTTTTATTTGAAGTTACTAAAAATTTCAGATTGTTTTAGAAATAATGAAGAGACTTTTGAGGGGCTCGTTGAGCCGAAGCTCTAAGGAAAAACAAAAGGAAGAAGAGAAGCCCAAATTTAATTTACCTCGCACCGCGGAGGTCCGGCCTTGTGAATGGCCTTCCGATGACTTCTTGAGGAGATCTGGGATTTATGAAGATTTCTATTTATTAATTGAGAATGCTGGCCTCACCAACTTCCTCCACGACCAACGTCATAAGTATCTCTTACTCACAAATACTCTGTGCAAAATTTCTACTTTTTTCCTAAGAAATCACCTCCAACAGTAGAGTTTCATTTATATGGCGTTGTTAAAGAGATGACATTAGCGGAATTCTACGAGGTTTGCAGAATACCCGTTGAGGGCACCTTAGATCAACCCCACCGTAACGAATTAGAAGCTTTTGTCAACACTATCACGGTGGGTGAAACCAGGAAGGTTTCTGATGCAAGGATCACTAGCATACATTATCCTGTTTTACGCTACTTTGCCTTATCTGCTAGTCGTTGCTTGATTGGACGCGGGAACTGTGGGAATCTTAGTATTACTGATATTATTATTTTGCACCATGGTTTATACCGCAATAACTCTGTTAGTATGGGTGGAATTGTTGCTAGACGGTTAAGCCTGAACCGTACTAAGGGACCCATCTTTGGAGGCATTTATGCTTCATGCTTAGCTGAACATTTTGAAATACTTATTAGGCATGCGGAGAAAGAAGAAACAGCGCTGCCCCGTGCTTATTTAGATTACAAGAGTATGATAGCGCATGATTTTCTTGTTAAGAGTCGCGATGGGGAGCTCAAATATAAATTATACTTTGATAAACATCACCCTGAGACTATTACCTTGCATGCTCCTTCTTTGTTTAACTTGTTTGCAGAACCTCACATCGTTCCGTGGTCGGCTGTTCAGGCCTATCGGAACCCTGCACCAGCCCCGGAGCCACAAGATGAGCCTCCATGACTATCTGTTTATTCTTGGGATCCAGAGGAGGCTGCCAGCCAGTGGCAGTCAGAGTCTTCCTCGTCACAGTACGACCCCAGCTTCACCTACGGATATCCGCCAGGCCATCCCTGGCAATAGACCAACTTAGGCCAAAAGCCTAAGCTTGGGGGAGTACGTATTTCCCACTAACATTACATTTATGTTCACACACACACTCATTGTTATATGTTGGTGCTCATACTCTTTCACTGTATTATCCATGCTAGTTTAAAATTCTTTTTCCTGTTTTCTTCTTGTGTGTTTGATAAACTTTAAGAAAAACAAAAAAATTTAGTTAGTTTACTTTCCATGCTTGTAGTAGAATTAAAAAGAAAACCCAAAAATATTTCCCGTTCTTATTTTACTTGTTGGGAGCTTTCCCATGTAAATAGTTTTTATTTCTTTTCCTTTCTTTGGGGGTCGAGAAGACCCTATTGAAAATGCTTAGTGGCTCTTATATGCATGATTGATTATTTAAACTTAGAGCCCATATTACTTGTCTTCTCTCTTGAATTGAATGCTTGCAAATTCTAGCTTAGTCCAATGCACGTACACTCTTATTATTATACACACCGTTCGGTCGTGCAAGTGAAAGGCAATAATGATGATACATGATGGACTTATTGAGAAGAGAAAAACTGGTACGAACTCGACCTCTTTTGTTTTTGTAAATATGATGATTCATCATTCCGGATTCAGCTATTATGAAGTAAACACATTTGCAATGACATTTAAAGATTATAGTTGCTTGTGCCATGCTTGATTAGCTATGAGTTATAATGGTTTACCTTGCATGCCAACATGCTATTAGAATGATTATGCTGTGGTATGATGGGGTGGTATCCTCCTTTAAATGCATTCAGTGACTCGACTTGGCACATGTTCACGCATGTAGTTGAATCCAATCAACATAGCCTTCATGATATTTATGTTCATGGTGGATTATATCCTACTCATGCTTGTATTCAGTGTGAATTAATTTTAATGCATGTTTACGATTGTTGTCGCTCTCTCAGTTGGTTGCTTCCCAGTATTTTGCTAGCCTTCACTTGTACTAAGCGGGAATACTGCTTGTGCATCCAAACTCCTTAAACCCAAAAGTTATTCCATATGAGTCCACTATACCTACCTATATGCGGTATTTACCTACCGTTCCAAGTAAATTTGTATGTGCCAAACTCTAAACCTTCAAATAAACATTCTGTTTTGCATGCTCGAATAGCTCATATGTCAACTAGAGTTGCCCTTATCTTCCGTGTTAGGCGGGTTATTCTCAAGAGGAGTGGACTCCGCTCCTCATTCACGAGAAAATGGCTAGTATCCGGGATGCCCAGTTCCATGCTTCGTGCAAACTAAATCAAAATAACTGCAAACAAAACTCCCCTTGGGACCCGTTGAATGTTGGAGGCACTCGTTGTTTCGAGCAAGCCATGGATTGATGCTTGTGGAGGAAGCGGAGTATAAACTTTACCATTCTGTTTGGGAACCGCCTATAATCTGTTTAGCATGGAAGATATCATCGTCTTTTAGTTGTTATGTTGACAATGAAAGTATGCCGCTCAAAATATAATTTATCTCTATTTCAAAATCGAGCTCTGGCACCTCTATGAATCCCTGCTTCCCTATGCGAAGGGCCTATCTATTTACTTTTATGTTGAGTCATCACCCTTCTTATTAAAAAGCACCCGCTGGAGAGCACATTGTCGTTTGCATTCATTATTATTGGTTATATTGGGTATGACTTGACTGGATCTCTTTTACCATGAATTACAATGTTTAGTCCGTCCTTGATCTTTAAAGGTGCTCTGCATTTATGTTTTGTGGTCTCAGAAAGGGCTAGAGAGATACCATTTTGTTACATCATGTTATGATTATTTCGAGAAACTGTTGTCACCCGAGTTTTGCTATTATGGCTCGCTAGCTGATTGTGTTATTGATATGGGTGATTATGAGACCTACGTGTCATTGTGAGTATAGTTAGTTCATAATAATTGCTGAAACTTGAATGCTGGCTTTTCATGTTTACAACAACAAGAGCAAACAGAGTTTGTAAAAGTTTTTCTTTTTCTCTTTCAGTTTGTCAACTGAATTGCTTGAGGACAAGCAAGGGTTTAATCTTGGGGGAGTTGATACGTCTCCGTCGTATCTACTTTTCCAAACACTTTTTCCCTTGTTTTGGACTCTAACTTGTATGAATTGAATGGAACTAACCCGGACTGACGCTGTTTTTAGCAGAACTGCCATGGTGTTGTTTTTTGTGCAGAAAATAAAAATTCTCGGAATGTCCTGAAACTCCACGGAACACCTTAGAAAAAATAAAGAAAAATCCTTGCAAAAGATGAAGACCAGGGGGCCCACACCCTACTCACGAGGGCGGGGGGCTCCCCCCTAGGCGCCCCCCTACCTCGTGGGCCCCCTGGTGGCCCTCCGACGCCAACTCCAACTCCATATATTGGCTTTCGGGGAGAAAAAAATCAGAGAGAAGAAATCATCGCGTTTTACGATACGGAGCCACCGCCAAGCCCTAATCTCTCTCGGGAGGGCTGATCTGGAGTCTGTTTGGGGCTCCGAAGAGGGGGATTCGTCGCCATCGTCATCATCAACCATCCTCCATCACCAATTTCATGATGCTCACCGCCGTGCGTGAGTAATTGCATCGTAGGCTTGCTGGACGGTGATGGGTTGGATGAGATTTATCATGTAATCGAGTTAGTTTTGTTAGGGTTTGATCCCTAGTATCCATTATGTTCTGAGATTGATGTTGCTATGACTTTGCTATGCTTAATGCTTGTCACTAGGGCCCGAGTGCCATGATTTCTGATCTAAACCTATTATGTTTTCATGAATATATGTGTGTTCTTGATCCTATCTTGCAAGTCTATAGTCACCTACTATGTGTTATGATCCGGCAACCCCGAAGTGACAATAATCGGGACCACTCCCGGTGATGACCGTAGTTTGAGGAGTTCATGTATTCACTATGTGCTAATGCTTTGTTCCCGTTCTCTATTAAAAGGAGGCCTTAATATCACTTAGTTTCCAATAGGACCCCACTGCCACGGGAGGGTAGGACAAAAGATGCCATGCAAGTTCTTTTCCATAAGCACGTATGACTATATACGGAATACATGCCTACATTACATTGATGAACTAGAGCTAGTTCTGTGTCACCCTATGTTATGACTGCTACATGATGAACCACATCCGGCATAATTATCCATCGCTAATCCGGTGCCTACGAGTTTTCCATATACTGGTTTACACTTATTTACTTTTCCGTTGCTACTGTTATAATCTCTACAAAATACCAAAAACATTACTTTTACTGTCTTTAGTTTTGTTACTAT
This sequence comes from Triticum aestivum, assembly GCF_018294505.1. NCBI lineage: Eukaryota > Viridiplantae > Streptophyta > Magnoliopsida > Poales > Poaceae > Triticum > Triticum aestivum. The sequence goes on along the minus strand of NC_057798.1, from coordinate 220,005,871 downwards.
TACCACCACTATCATATTACTTTGCTACTAACCACTTTGCTGCAGATATTAAGTTTCTAGGTGTGGTTGAATTGACAACTCAGCTGCTAATACTTGAGAATATTCTTTGGCTCCCCTTGTGTTGAATCAATAAATTTGGGTTGAATACTCTACCCTCGAAAACTGTTGTGATCCCCTATACTTGTGGGTTATCAAGCTGCCGCACATGATATTCAACAAATGAAGTGAAGATATTATTTTTCATAGGACACATCTGACATCCTTCCAAAAAAATCTTGAAAACATGCATCATTGCGCATAGTAGAGAGGCTTTATATAGTAGCACTGGTAAGCATGTTATTTAATCTAGAAATCCATTTATGGTAAATAGCAAGCATCCACATATGCATGTGATGCACATTGGAACAATTCAGAAATATAAGTCCAAATAGCTATAGCCACAATACAGTCAAAGAAAAGTTGTTGAATAGTCTCCCACTCATCACAAAACATGTACGTAGATAATATCATCAACATGTCCTTGTTTCAGAAGGTTGTCCCTGGTGAGGATTCTATTGTTAACCACAAGCCAAAGGAACACATGAAATATGGGGGCGGGGCTTAAGAATTTTCCTTAGATATTCCCAAAAGCACCAAAATTGATAAGATGATGGAGATATTTAGAAGAGTATATGCCAGAAGGCTCATAACAACTGACTTTATCCAGACCCTCCGTTAGTCGAAAACATTGTATCAAAAGTAGGAGTTCATTACACATGGACATTAACTGATAGTTAACACATCTCTAAAAAGTAAGATCAAGATAGAACCATCTAACTTGAGCAATCAGGCATTTTTTACTGACAAATGTCAAATTATTCCCAAAAGTTTTTAGAGTGAGATCTTCCACCCAAGGATCATGCCAAAATTTGGCATTCTTACCATCCATCACCTCCATCTATAAAAGGGCCTAGAGGCTGACATGGCCCAAGTCAAGCCCTTCCAAAAGGGAGAGCCAATATTGTTTTGGGTTGCGAGTATTATATAAATAGTCTAGCAGGATTTGCCAACTTTTATTCCCTCCCACAAAATATCATCCCGAGAGGCTAGCAAGGTCACGCTGAAGTACGAATATTCGAGACTCCAATAATACCAAATAACTTTTTCTCGATAGATAAGCCCCCAATTAGCAAGTTGGTGAAGGAAATATGCCCTAGAGGCAATAATAAAGTTATTATTTATTTCCTCATATCATGATAAATGTTTATTATTCATGCTAGAATTGTATTAACCGGAAACATGATACATGTGTGAATACATAGACAAACATATAGTCACTAGTATGCCTCTACTTGACTAGCTCATTAATCAAAGATGATTATGTTTCCTAACCATAGACATGTGTTGTCATTTGATTAATGGGATCACATCATTAGGAGAATGATGTGATTGACATGACCCATTCCGTTAGCCTAGCACTTGATCGTTTAGTATACTGCTATTGCTTTCTTCATGACTTATACAAGTTCCTGTAACTATGAGAATTAAGCAACTCCCATTTACCGGAGGAACACTTTGGGTACTACCAAATGTCACAACGTAACTGGGTGATTATAAAGGAGTACTACAGGTGTCTCCGAAGGTACATGTTGAGTTGGCGTATTTCAAGATTAGGTTTTGTCACTCCGATTGTCGGAGAGGTATCTCTGGGCCCTCTCGGTAATGTACATCACTATAAGCCTTGCAAGCAATGTGATCAATGAGTTGGTTACGAGATGATGCATTACGTAACGAGTAAAGAGACTTGCCGGTAACGAGATTGAACTAGGTATTGGATACCGACGATCGAATCTCGGGCAAGTAACATACCGATGACAAAGGGAACAACGTATGTTGTTATGCGGTTTGACCGATAAAGATATTTGTAGAATATGTAGGAACCAATATGGGCATCCAGGTCCCACTATTGGTTATTGACCGAGAATAGTTCTAGGTCATGTCTACATAGTTCTCGAACCCGTAGGGTCCGCACGCTTAACGTTATGATGACAGTTTTATTATGAGTTTATAAGTTTTGATGTACCGAAGTTTGTTCGGAGTCCCGGATGTGATCAAGGACATAAGGAGGAGTCTCGAAATGGTCGAGACATAAAGATTGATATATTGGAAGCCTATGTTTGGACATCGGAAGTGTTCCGGGTGAAATCGGCATTTTATCGGAGTACCAGGAGGTTACCGGAACCCCCCGGGGGGTTATTGGGCCTACATGGGCCTTGAGGGAGAAGAGGGAAGGAGGCAGGAGGGGGCCGTGCGCCCCTCCCCTTCCTAGTCCGAATAGGACAAGGGAAGGGGGGCGGCGCCCCCCCTTTCCTTCCCCTCTTCCTCCTCTTTCCCCCCTTCTCCTACTCCAACTAGGAAGGAAGGGAGTCCTACTCCCGGTGGGAGTAGGACTCCCCCCTTGGCGCGCCCTCCTTGGCCGGCCGCCTCCCCTGGCTCCTTTATATACGGGGGCGGGGGGGGGGCACCCATAGACACACAAGTTGATCTACGGATCGTTCCTTAGCCGTGTGCGGTGCCCCCCTCCACCATATTCCACCTCGATCATATCGTCGCGGAGTTTAGGCGAAGCCCTGCGCTGGTAGAACATCATCATCGTCACCACGCCATCGTGCTGACGGAACTCATCTCCGGAGCTTTGCTGGATCGGAGCCCGGAGATCGTCATCAAGCTGAACGTGTGCTGAACTCGGAGGTGCCGTACGTTCGGTACTTGGATCGGTCGGATCGTGAAGACGTACGACTACATCAACCGCGTTGTGCTAACGCTTCCGCTTACGGTCTACGAGGGTATGTGGACAACACTCTCCCCTCTCGTTGCCATGCCATCACCATGATCTTGCGTGTGCGTAGGAATTTTTTTGAAATTACTACGTTCCCCAACAGTGGTATCAGAGCCTAGGTTTTATGTGTTGATGGTATATGCACGAGTAGAACACAAGTGAGTTGTGGGCGATACAAGTCATACTGCTTACCAGCATGTCATACTTTGGTTCGGCGGTATTGTGAGATGAAGTGGCCCGGACCGACATTACGCGTACGCTTACGCGAGACTGGTTTCACCGTTACGAGCACTCGTGCTTAAAAGTGGCTGGCGGGTGTCTGTCTCTCTCACTTTAGCTGAATCGAGTGTGGCTACGCCCGGTCCTTGTGAAGGTTAAAACAGCACCAACTGGACGAACTATCGTTGTGGTTTTGATGCGTAGGTAAGAACGATTCTTGCTAAAGCCCGTAGCAGCCACATAAAATTTGCAACAACAAAATAGAGGACGTCTAATTTGTTTTTGCAGGGCATGTTGTGATGTGATATGGTCAAGACGTGATGCTATATTTTATTGTATGAGATGATCATGTTTTGTAACCGAAGTTATCGGCAACTGGCAGGAGCCATATGGTTGTCGCTTTATTGTATGAAATGCAAACGCCCTGTAATTGCTTTACTTTGTCACTAAGCGGTAGCAATAGTCGTAGAAGCAATAGATGGCGTAACGACAACGATGCTACGACGGAGATCAAGGTGTCGCGCCGGTGACGATGGTGATGACGACGGTGCTTCGAAGATGAAGATCACAAGCACAAGATGATGATGGCCATATCATATCACTTATATTGATTGCATGTGATGTTTATCCTTTTATGCATCTTATCTTGCTTTGATTGACGGTAGCATTTTAAGATGATCTCTCACTAATAATCAAGAAGTGTTCTCCCTGAGTATGCACCGTTGCGAAAGTTCTTCGTGCTGAGACACCACGTGATGATCGGTAGGCTCTACGTTCAAATACAACGGGTGCAAAATAGTTGCACACGCGGAATACTCAGGTCATACTTGACGAGCCTAGCATATACAGATATGGCCTCGGAACACGGAGACCGAAAGGTCGAACGTGAATCATATAGTAGATATGATCAATATAGTGATGTTCACCATTGAAACTACTCCATCTCACGTGATGATCGGACATGGTTTAGTTGATTTGGATCACGTGATCACTTAGATGACTTGAGAGATGTCTGTCTAAGTGGGAGTTCTTAAGTAATATGATTAATTGAACTTAAATTTATCATGAACTTAGTACCTGATAGTATTTTGCTTGTCTATGTTTGTTTGTAGATAGATGGCTCGTGCTGTTGTTCCGTTGAATTTCAATGTGTTCCTTGAGAAAGCAAAGTTGAAAGATGATGGTAGCAATTACACGGACTGGGTCCGTAACCTGAGGATTATCCTCATTACTGCACAGAAAAGTTACGTCCTGGAAGCACCGCTGGGTGCCAGGCCTGCTGCTGATGCAACTGACGACATTAAGAACGTCTGGCAGAGCAAAGCTGATGACTACTCGATAGTTCAGTGTGCCATGCTTTACAGCTTAGAACCGGGTCTTCAACGACGTTTTGAACGTCATGGAGCATATGAGATGTTCCAGGATTTGAAGTTAATATTTCAAGCAAATGCCCGGATTGAGAGATATGAAGTCTCCAATAAGTTCTATTGCTGCAAGATGGAGGAGAATAGTTCTGTCAGTGAACATATACTCAAAATGTCTGGGTATAATAATCACTTGATTCAACTGGGAGTTAATCTTCCTGATGATAGTGTCATTGACAGAATTCTCCAATCACTGCCACCAAGCTACAAGAGCTTCGTGATGAACTATAATATGCAAGGGATGAACAAGACTATTCCCGAGCTCTTCGCAATGCTAAAAGCTGCGGAGGTAGAAATCAAGAAGGAGCATCAAGTGTTGATGGTTAACAAGACCACCACTTTCAAGAAAACAGGCAAAGGGAAGAAGAAGGGGAACTTCAAAAAGAACGGCAAGCAAGTTGCTGCTCAAGAGAAGAAACCCAAGTCTGGACCTAAGCCTGAAACTGAGTGCTTCTACTGCAAGCAGACTGGACACTGGAAGCGGAACTGCCCCAAGTATTTGGCGGATAAGAAGGATGGCAAAGTGAACAAAGGTATATGTGATATACATGTTATTGATGTGTACCTTACTAATGCTCGCAGTAACAGCTAGGTATTTGATACTGGTTCTGTTGCTAATATTTGCAACTCGAAACAGGGACTACGGATTAAGCGAAGATTGGCGAAGGACGAGGTGACGATGTGCGTATATGTGATCGCGGTCGGCACGCTACCTCTACATCTACCATCGGCATTAGTTTTAGACCTAAATAATTGTTATTTGGTGCCAGCGTTGAGCATGAACATTATATCTGGATCTTGTTTGATGCGAGATGGTTATTCATTTAAATCAGAGAATAATGGTTGTTCTATATATATGAGTAATATCTTTTATGGTCATGCACCCTTGAAGAGTGGTCTATTTTTATTGAATCTCGATAGTAGTGATACACATATTCATAGTGTTGAAACCAAAAGATGCAGAGTTGATAACGATAGTGCAACTTATTTGTGGCACTGCTGTTTAGGTCATATCGGTGTAAAGCGCATGAATAAACTCCATACCGATGGGCTTTTAGAATCACTTGATTATGAATCACTTGGTACTTACGAACCATGCCTTATGTGCAAGATGACTAAAACGCCATTCTCCGGAACTATGGAGCGAGCAACTGATTTGTTGGAAATCATACATACTGATGTTTGTGGTCAATGAATGTTGAGGCTCGCGGTGGGTATCGTTATTTTCTCACCTTCACAGATGATTTGAGCAGATATGGGTATATCTACTTAATGAAACACAAGTCTGAAACATTTGAAAAGTTCAAAGAATTTCAGAGTGAAGTGGGAGACTAAAGGAAATATGCCCTAGATGCAATAATAAAGTTATTATTTATTTCCTCATATCATGATAAATGTTTATTATTCATGCTAGAATTGTATTAACCGGAAACATGATACATGTGTGAATACATAGACAAACATAACGTCACTAGTATGCCTCTACTTGACTAGCTCATTAATCAAAGATGGTTATGTTTCCTAACCATAGACATGTGTTGTCATTTGATTAACGGGATCACATCATTAGGAGAATGATGTGATTGACATGACCCATTCCGTTAGCCTAGCACTTGATCGTTTAGTATATTGCTATTGCTTTCTTCATGACTTATACATGTTCCTGTAACTATGAGAATTATGCAACTCCCGTTTACCGGAGGAACACTTTGGGTACTACCAAACGTCACAACATAACTGGGTGATTATAAAGGAGTGCTACAGGTGTCTCCGAAGGTACATGTTGAGTTGGCGTATTTCAAGATTAGGTTTTGTCACTCCGATTGTCGGAGAGGTATCTCTGGGCCCTCTCGGTAATGTACAACACTATAAGCCTTGCAAGCAATGTGATCAATGAGTTGGTTATGAGATGATGCATTACGTAACGAGTAAAGAAACTTGTGGTAACGAGATTGAACTAGGTATTGGATACCGACGATCGAATCTCGGGCAAGTAACATACCGATGACAAAGGGAACAACGTATGTTGTTATGCGGTTTGACTGATAAAGATCTTCGTAGAATATGTAGGAACCAATATGGGCATCCAGGTCCCGCTATTGGTTATTGACCGAGAATAGTTCTAGGTCATGTTTACATAGTTCTCGAACCCGTAGGGTCTGCACGCTTAACGTTACGATGACAGTTTTATTATGAGTTTATAAGTTTTGATGTACCAAAGTTTGTTCGGAGTCCCGGATGTGATCAAGGACATGACGAGGAGTCTCGAAATGGTTGAGACATAAATATTCATATATTGGAAGCCTATGTTTGGACATCGGAAGTGTTCCGGGTGAAATCGGCATTTTACCGGAGTACCGGGAGGTTACCGGAACCCCCCGGGGGGTTATTGGGCCTACATGGGCCTTGAGGGAGAAGAGGGAAGGAGGCAAGAGGGGGCCGTGCGCCCCTCCCCTTCCTAGTCCGAGTAGGACAAGGGAAGGGGGGCGGCGCCCCCCTTTCCTTCCCCTCTTCCTCCTCTTTCGCCCCTTCTCCTACTCCAACTAGGAAAGAAGGGACTCCTACTCCCGATGGGAGTAGGACTCCCCCCTTGGCGTGTCCTCCTTGGCCGGCCGCCTCCCCTGGCTCCTTTATATACGGGGGCGGGGGGGGCACCCATAGACACACAAGTTGATCTACGGATCGTTCCTTAGCCGTGTGCAGTGCCCCCCTCCACCATATTCCACCTCGGTCATATCGTCGCGGAGTTTAGGCGAAGCCCTGCGCCGGTAGAACATCATCATCGTCACCACGCCGTCGTGCTGACGGAACTCATCTCCGGAGCTTTGCTGGATCGGAGCCCGGAGATCGTCATCGAGCTGAACGTGTGCTGAACTCGAAGGTGCCGTACGTTCGGTACTTGGATCGGTCGGATCGTGAAGACGTACGACTACATCAACCGCGTTGTGCTAACGCTTCCGCTTACGGTCTATGAGGGTACGTGGACAACACTCTCCCCTCTCGTTGCTATGCCATCACCATGATCTTGCGTGTGCGTAGGAAATTTTTTTAAATTACTACGTTCCCCAACAGTTGGTACTTGTGCGAATCACCGAGATGGTGTTGGAAATATGCCATAGAGGCAATAATAACGTGGTTATTATTTTATTTCCTTAATCATGATAAAGGTTTATTATTCATGCTATAATTGTATTGATTGGAAACTTAGATACATGTGTGAATACAGAAGCAAATACTATGTCCGTAGTAAGCCTCTACTAGACTGGCTCATTGATCAAAAGATGGTTAAGGTTTCCTGACCATAGACATGAGTTGTCATTTGATAACGGGATCACAGCATTAGGAGAATGATGTGATGGACAAAACCCATCCGTTAGCTTAGCATATGATCGTTCAGTTTATTGCTACTGTTTTCTTAATGTCAAATACATATTCCTTCGACCATGAGATCATGCAACTCCCGGACTCCGGAGGAATACCTTGTGTGCTATCAAACATCACTTCATAATTGGGTGATCATAAAGGTGCTCTACAGGTATCTCTGAAGGTGTCTGTTGAGTTGGCGTGAATCAAGATTGGGATTTGTCACTCCGTATGACAGAGAGGTATCTTTGGGCCCTCTCAGTAATACATCATCACAATAATCTTGCAAGCAAAGTGAATAAGGACTTAGTTACAAGATGATGTATTATGGAACTAATAAAGAGACTTGCCGATAACGATATTGAACTAGGTATGAAGATACCGACAATCAAATCTCGGACAAGTAACATACCGACGGACAAAGGGAACTATGTATGTTGTCATAAAGGTTCGACCTTTAGACATCTTCGTAGAATATTTAGGAACCAATATGGGCATCCAGGTCTCGCTATTGGTTATTTATCGGAGAAGCATCTCAGTCATGTCTACATCATTCTCGAACCTGTATGGTCTGCACGCTTAACGTTTGTTGACGATATAGTACTATATGAGTTATGTATGTTGGTGATCGAATGTTGTTTGGAGTCCTGGATGTGATCATAGACATGACGAGGAGCTCCAGAATGGTCCGGAGGTAAAGATTAATATATAGGAAGATAGTATTTGGTCTCCGAAAAGGTTTCGAAATGCACCGAATAATTATCGGATCACCGCAAGGGGTTCCGGAAGGCCACGGGAAGTTACTGGCCCTAACTGGCCAAGGAGACGGGAGCACACCAGCCCACAGGGAGCTGGCGTGCCCACCTCCTGGCCGCCGGTCCTAAGGGAAGGAAAGAGGAGGGTCTAGCCCCCTCCTGCCTTTCTCCACACAAGGAAGGAAGGAAGGAAGGGGAGGCGCCCTAAGGCAGCCAACCCCCTCCCCCCCCCCCACACGCCAAGAAGGAAGGGGGCGCCAGGGCAGGCACCCTAGGGCGGCGGCCGGCCCCCTTGGGTGCGCCTAGGGCACCTCCCCCTCTCCCTCCACCTATATATATGAGAGGAGGGGAGGGGGCAACAAACACGACGAATCCGAACTCGTGTGTGGATCCCCCTCTCCCTCTAGTTCCTCCTCTGTCCAAATCAGTTGTGCTTGGCAAAGGCCTGCAGAATAGTTTCACCACCATCATCACCACGCGGTTGTGCTGCTGGAACTCATCTACTACTTTGCCCCTCTTGCTGGATCGAGAAGATGAGACGTCATCGAGCTGAACGTGTGCTGAACACGGAGGTGTCATGCGTTCGGTGCTTGATCGGAACGGATCGTGAAGGTGTACGACTACATCAACCGCGTTGATAAACGTTTCCTCTTAGCGATCTACAAGGGTATGTAGATGCTCTCCCCCTCTCGTAGCTATGCATATCCATGGATAGATCTTGCGTGTGCGTAGATTTTTTTGTTTTCCATTCAACGTTCCCCAATAGTGGCATCATGAGCCAGTTCTATGCATAGATGATATGCACGAGTAGAACACCAAGGAGTTGTGGGCGGTGATGTTCATATTGCTTACCACCAATGTCTTATTTTGATTCGGCGGCATTGTGGGATTAAGCGGCTCAGACCAACCTTACATGTCCACGTACATGAGACGGGTTCCACCGACTAACATGCAACTTGTTTTGCATAAAGGTGGCTGGCGGGTGTCTGTTTCTCTTACTCTAGTTGAACCTTACTTGACTGCGTCCGTCCTTGCAAAAGGTTAAATAACAACTTGATAATCACCATTGTGGTTTTGCGTAGGTCAGAACGGTTCTTCCTAGTTGCCCGTAGCAGCCACGTAAAACATGCAACAACAAAGTAGAGGACATTTAACTTGTTTTTGTAGGGCATGTCGTGATGTGATATGGTCAAGATGTGATATGATATATGTTAATGTATGATATGATCATGTTTTGTAATAAGTTCATGACTTGCATGTCGATGAGCACGACAACTGGCAGGAGCCTTAGGGTTGTCTTTAACTATTGTATGACCTGCGTGCCAATCGCTAAGCGACATGTAATTGCTTTACTTTATCACTATGCATTAGCAATAGTTGTAGAATCAATAGATGGCGAGACGACCCCGACGCAACGATGCAGATCAAGGCTTCACACAGGTGAGGATGAAGATCATACCGTTGCTTTGGCGATGGAGATCAAAAGCACAAGACTATGATGGCCATATCATGTTACATATTTTGATTGCATGTGATGTTTATCCTTTATGCATCTTATTTTTCTTAAACGACGGTAGCATTATAACATAATCCCTTCACTTAATTTCAAGATAAAAAGTGTTCTCCCCGAGTATGCACCGTTGCCAAAGTTCGTCGTTTCAAAACAGCTCGTGATGATCGGGTGTGATAGATTCTATGTTCACATACAGCGGGTGTAAGCCAGTTTTTCACATGCAGAATACTTGGTTAAACATGACGAGCCTAGCATGTACAGACATGGTCTCAGAACACTGGAGACCAAAAGGTCGAACATGAGTCATATAGTAGATATGATCAACATGGAGATATTCACCATTGAAGACTACCCCATCTCACGTGATGATCAACCTTGGGTTAGTTTGATTTGGATCATGTATAACTTAGACAACTTGAGGGATGTTGATTTAAGTGGGAGTTCATTAGTAACTTGATTATTTGACCTAAAATTTATCATGAACTTAGTCCTAATAGTTTTTTACAAATCTATGTTGTAGATCAATGGCCCATGCTGTTGTTCCCTTGAATTTAAAGCGTTCATAGAAAAAGCTAAGTTGAAAAATGATGGTAGCAACTACATGGACTTGGTTCGTAACTTGAGGATTATCCTCATTGCTGCACAGAAGAATTATGTCCTTGATGCACAGCTAGCTGACAGACCTGCTGCAGGAGCTGAAGCAGATGTTATGAACGTCTGGCAGGCTCGATTTGATGACTACTTAATAGTTTAGTGTGCCATGTGTTACGGCTTGGAACCGGTCCTTCAAAATCGTTTTGAACTCCACGGGGCATATGAGATGTTCCAACAGCTGAAATTGATATTTCAAGCTAATGCCCAGGTCGAGAGATATGAAGTCTCCAACAAGTTCTTTAGTTGTAAGATGGAGGAGAACAGTTCTGTCAGTGAACACATGCTCAAAATGTCTGGGTTCCACAACCACTTGACTCAGCTGGGGATTGACCTTCCAGTTGAGAGTGTTATTGATAGAGTTGTTCAGTCACTTCCACCAAAGCTACAAGTGTTGATGGTTAACAAGACCACGAGTTTTAAGAAAAATGGCAAGGGAAAGAAAGGGAACTTCAAGAAGAATGGCAAGCAAGTTGTTGCTCCCGTGAAGAAGCCCAAAGCTGGACCCAAGTGATACGTCTGCAACATATGTATAGTTTTTGATTATTCCATGCTATTATATTATCCATCTTGGATGTTTTATTTGCATTTTTATGCTATTTTATATGATTTTTGGGACTAACCTATTAACCTAGAGCCGAGTGTCAGTTTCTATTTTTTCCTTATTTTTGAGTTTTACAGAAAGGAATATCAAACAGGGTCCAAATGAGCTGAAAATTCCCGATGATTTTTTATGGACCATAAGAAGCCCCCGAAGCAAAAGAGTTGGCCCAGAAGAGTTCCGGGGTCATCCACGAGGGTGCAGCACACGCCCTCCTACCTCATGGCTGACTCGGAGACCCCCCTGACATGAAATCAATGCCAAAAATTCCTATAAATACAGAAACCCTGAAAAGAAACCCAGATCAGGAGTTCCGCCGTCGCAAGCCTCTGTAGCCATGAAAAACCAATCGGGACCCTGTTTCGGCACCCTGCCGGAGGGGGGAATCATCACCAGTGGCCATCTTCATCATCCCGATGCTCTCCATGACGAGGAAGGAGTAGTTCACCCTCGGGGCTGAGTACCAGTAGCTATGTGTTTGATCTCTCTCTCTCTCTCTCTCTCTCTCTCTCTCGTGTTCTTGATTCCACGATCTTGATGTATTGCGAGCTTTGCTATTATAGTTGGATCATATGATGTTTCTCCCCCTCTACCTTCTTGTAATGGATTGAGTTTTCCCTTTGAAGTTATCTTATTGGGTTGAGTCTTTAAGGATTTGAGAACACTTGATGTATGTCTTGCATGTGCTTATCTCTAGTGACAATGGGATATTCACGTGATCTACTTGATGTATGTTTTGGTGATCGACTTGCAGGTTCAGTGACCTTGTGAACTTATTCATAGGTGTTGGCACACGTTTTCATCTTGACTCTCCCGTAGAAACTTTAGGGCACTCTTTGAAGTTCTTTGTGTTGGTTGAATAGATGAAACTGAGATTGTGTGATGCATATCATATAATCATACCCGTGGATTCTTGAGATGACATTTGAGTATCGAGGTGACATTAGGGTATTGGTTGATGTGTGTCTTAAGGTGTTATTTTACTACGAACTCTAGGGCTGTTTGTGACACTTATAGGAATAGCCCAATGGATTGATCAAAAAGAATAACTTTGAGGTGGTTTCATACCCTACAATAATCTCTTCATTTGTTCTTTGCTATTAGTGACTTTGGAATGACTCTTTGTTGCATGTTGAGGGATTGTTATATGATCTAATTATGTTATACTTGTTGAGAGAACTTGCACTAGTGAAAGTATGAACCCTAGGCCTTGTTTCGAAGCATTCAACACCATTTTCACTCACTTTTGTTACTTGTTACCTTTGTTTTTATAACTAGATGATTCCCTGCGCGTTGCTGCGGGACTTTGTTGTGGATTTTCTGAGACATCACTATATCAAAGAAGAAATTTACTTTAACAAATAATATGATAGATTTGTCCATGGGAACTTGTGAATGGCTGCTGAAGAGCAGAGCCCACTATCAAAACATGGATAATAAACAATAGGCAATACAACCATAGCAAGCATTCACACAATGGTAAGACGACAAATTTCCAAAAAGTGTATGTACTGTATTGACATAGTTCAAGTAAGTACATGTAGTCGGCCAGAATGTTGAGCCCCCCAAGCTGTAAGGGCTTAAAGATGGCTCCTGGAAGATGGGTCACTAAACGTTATTTGTCTGAAAATAGTACTACATATGCCTGCAAGCTACCAAGAAGAGAAGTGAATGACAGAAGCTTACAGAATACGCATATGGAAAAAGGTCAAATTTGGTGCTTGCAAAGATGACTATTCTTAGTTTGGCTATAGAGTTAGTGAACTTTTGTGTTAAGATGTTGTTTTGATTGATAAGAAGAATACTTGAGATCTCATCTGCTTTTAGATAAAGTGATAGATATAATACAGGAGAACTTGAGATATCAGGTTCTTCATCAACCTAACTAACCTCTAAAGTTAGGTACGGTAGTTTTCAGCTCCTGCAACCGGGGTTGGTCAAGGGATTAGAACCGGTGATGTGATCCACGAGTACGTCCATGACCTTGTCGAACCGCGTGACTCCCAATCTTATACCCACAAGGGTTCAGTAAAAAGGTTATCAGAAACTCATTACCAACTACCAGAATAATATGGTCCCTTGTATTGTGCTCCACATGCTAGTTAACCTTAAAACTGCTCTCAGAAAGTGTCTCATTACATTGATTTAGTTAATAACATGTTAATACATAAGGTGGGGAAAATGCAAACACACGGATGTGTCTCATAATACGAACATTGTTTCACTGAAGTGAATATATCGGTCAAGTGTCAAGTTCACCATAGTAATCTAATAGAAAAAGAGAGAACCTGGCACATAGAGGGGATGGTAACGGGTCACAGGCCATGTCGAGGGCACAGCCGGGTCCTCGCCTAGTACGTTTCCCACCCTCCCATTAATGATTGCAAGAGAAAACTGCACGAAATGGTGGCATCATAAGGACAGTTCCAATTCAGTAACTTAGTAGTAATTTGTTTGATGATTAAACAAACTGTATTGACCACATAGGTATGCTGATATGGCTATGAAGTTCTACCTGTAGACTAAAGATGGTAAAAAATTCGGTAATGTCCATGTAGAAAATCATGGATCACACTATTTGATCAGTTGGTAGCAGCGAGCACCAAAGTAAGGGAGCATTTTATGTAGCTTCATATAGTAAGTAGCAAAGTAACAGTGGCAATACATGGTAGCGTCAAGGCTTTTTATGGGTATACATTTGTAGATAAGTCAATTTGACCTGCAGCTTTGAGAAGACAGTTAAATTTAAGAGTGAAATATTAGTATAGCAGTCAGATCGATAGTATCAAGTTTCAGCATCTCTATAATCTGATATTTGCATCAACCAAGCATGAATATTGGAACACGGTTAGCTTGTGCAGTTCTACAGACATCAGTTGTCACATCTCTGTATTAAGAACAGACCTATAAAAAACAAAAAACTGGATGTACGGGACCAGAATCAATGAACGCCGCAAGGAACAAGGCATAGGGAGAACCTTGCATGGAGAAGCGAGGCGACGCCGAAGGCTATAGGCGTGTCTCGGGGAGCACGTGCGGCACCAGTAGGCGATGATTAGTAGATCTGTTCATCATCCCATCAATGTCCATGATCATACGGACTGTGGAGGACGAAACGTGGCGACTGTGCATCAGAGGTGTGGGCATGAGACAACGGGAATGGAGCAGGTTCTCCACTTAAAAGGGGAGGGGGGAAGTGCTTCTGTTACTCGCGCGTGAGCAGGAGCAGTAAACCCAGCCGTTTCTTTTCTTGGCAGTTTCTATCGCAAGAGATTAGTGGATCTGTGGATTGGAGAAGATGAAGAGGAAAAGGGGAGGCCGTGGAGAACACTCGCGGATGTTATGGGGAGAACAGGAGCGCCGCGATGGGAGGGAATTGAATGCGTAGGGCGTTGTGATGGCGAAGAAGAAGCGACGGGGAAGAAGCGGTGCGAGGGGATCCCCTTTTGGGGAAAATATCTGACGCCACGAAGCGGTGCGCCGGGAAAAAAGGCGATTTTTTTTGATTTGTGGGAAAAAAGAACGACTTTAATCCAGGAAAAATCAATAGTGGGAGGGGATGACGTGGCACACCGCTGATGTGGATAGTGTGCATGGTGAGACAATAGAGAGTAGTGGGGAGCGACTTCTTAAGAATGATAGATTTCAGATTATAAAAACCTATATGTATCATCCATATTGCACTTGTATCACCATCTCTTCGCCGAACTAGTGCATCTATACAATTTATCATTGTATTGGGTGTGTTGGGGACACAAGAGACTCTTTGCTATTTGGTTGCAGGGTTGTTTGAGAGAGACCATCTTCATACTACGCCTCCCACGGATTGATAAAACTTAGGTCATCCACTTGAGCAAAATTTGCTACTGTCCTACAAAACTCTGCACTTGGAGGCCCAACACGAGTCTACAAGAAGAAGATTGTGTAGTAGACATCAAGCTCTTTTCTGGCGCCGCTGCTAGGAAGGTTAGTGCTTGAAGGTATATATTTAGATTTTGCAATCGAATCTTTTAGTTTCTTGTTTTATCACTAGTTTAGTCTATAAAAAAAACTACAAAAAATGGAATTGAGGTCGCCTCATATGCTTCATCCTTTTAATATCTTTCATGAAAATGATGGAAAGGAAAATTGTGCCAAAGTGTTAGAAGAAGAATGCATTAGAATGTTTGGCATGAAATCTTTGAATGATGAGTATGATTGCAATGTTGTTAGTATGAATTCTTTGAATATCCATGATGTTAATGATATGCAAAGGTACAAGCTTGGGGATGCTGTGTTTGATGAATATGATATTTTTAGGCCCTCAAGTTTTGATGAGAATATTTATTATGATGAAAGCATACCTCCTATTTATGATGATTATGTTGATGAAAGTGGGTTGGGAAGAGTGTCAACTTTAGGAAGTAATGATCCCACTATTTTGGAGGGTGTTGAATCTTATTGTGATAATTATGAAAGTGGATTTGGAGAGGTCGTGACTTTATTTAGTGATGAATCCACTATTTCGGAAGAGGTTCCAATTGATTATGAGAAAAAAGTTGCTATCTATGATGATTATTGTGATGACATGTGTGCTATAAAGAATAATGATAACCATGGAACTTTTCATCATGATTTTAATTTTCAATTGGATTATGCCTCACATGACAGTTATTTCATTGAGTTTGCTCCCACTACTATTCATGAGAAGAAATTTGCTTATGTGGAGAGTAATACAATTTCTATGCTTGTGCATCATGAAAATAATGCTTTATTGTGATGTTTATATTGTCGAATTCATCCATGATGCTACTGAAAATTACTATGAGGGAGGAACGTATGCTTGTACGAATTGCAATAATATCAAGTTTCCTCTCTATGTGTTGAAAATCTTGAAGTTATGCTTGTTTTTCCTTCCTATGCTAGTTGATTCTTGCTCCCATAAATTGTTTGCTCGCAAAATCCCTCGGCATAGGAAGTGGATTAGGATTAAATGTGTTAGTCATATTCTTCATGATGCTCCCATTATGTTTCAATTCTTATCTTTTATGTGAGCATCATTGAAATCATCATGCCTAGCTAAAAGGCATTAAAGAAAAGCGCTTGTTGGGAGACAACCCAATATTTACCCCTATTATTTTTGTGTGTTCACATGATTAAGCTACTGTAGTAATCATGTTTTATACCTTTTGTTTTAATAAAGTGCCAAGTAAGACCTTTGGGATGGCTTACAGTAATAGTTGATTTGATCTTGCTGAAAAAGAGAAACTTCTGCACTCACGAAAACAATTTTAATAATTCAAAGAAGAGTTATTTTAAGTTGATTCATTTTGAATAAGATTAATAAACAAATTTCTTAGGACTTTCTAATTTCTCAGGATTTTGGTTGTTATAGAAGTATTCGAGAGTTACAGATTACTACAGACTGTTTTGTTTTTGACAGATTCTATTTTCTATGTGTTGTTTGCTTATTTTGATGAATCTATGAGTAGTATCGGAGGGCATGAACCATAGATAAGTTGGAATACAGTAGATATTACACCAATATAAATAAAGAATGAGTTCACAACAGTGCCAAAGTGGTGATTTTATTTTCTTATACTAATGGAGTTTACGAGTTCTCTGTTGAGTTTTCTGTTGTGAAGTTTTCAAGTTTTGGGTAAAGATTCGATGGACTATGGAATAAGGAGTGTTAAGAGCCTAAGCTTGGGGGTTCCCAAGGAACCCCAAGGTAATATTCAAGGACAACCAAGAGCCTAAGCTTGGGGATGCCCCGGATGACATCCCATCTTTCGTCTTCGTTCCTCGGTAACTTTACTTGGAGCTATATTTTTATTCACCACATGATATGTGTTTTGCTTGGAGCATAATTTTATTTTATTTTGTTTTGCTTGCTTTTTAAATACTATACCAAGATCTAAAATTCTTAAATGTTAGAGAGTATTCACAAAGTTACATAATTATTCAACTACTCTTTGATCTTCACTTATATCTTTTGGAGTAGTTTGTCATTTGCTCTAGTGCTTCACTTAGATCTTTTTAGAGGATGATGGTGGTTTTATTTTGAAGAAATTGATGAACTCTCATGCTTCACTTATATTAATTTGAGAGTCTTAAACAGCAAGGTAATTTCCTTTGGTTATGAATTTAGTCCTAATATGATAGGCATCCAAGAGGGTTATAATAAAAACTTGCATATAAAGTGCAACTAATACTATGAGAAGTTTGATTCTTTATGATTGTTTTGAGATATGAATATGGTGATATTAGAGTCATGCTATTGGAGTAATTGTGAAATACTTGTGTTGAGGTTTGTGAGTCCCGTAGCATGCATGTATGGTGAACCGTTGTGTAACAAATTTGGAGCATGAGGTATTCATTGATTGTCTTCCTTATGAGTGGCGGCCAGGGACGAGTGATGGTCTTTTCCTACCAATCTATCCCCCTAGGAGCATGCGCATAGTACTTTGCTCAATGACTAACAGATTTTTGCAATAAGTATGTGAGGTCTTGACTAATAGATTTTTGCAATAAGTATATGAGTTATTGACTAATGTTGAGTCCATGGATTATACGCACTCTCACCCTTCCATCATTGCTAGCCTCTTTTTGTGCCGCGCAACTTTCGCCGGTACCATACACCCAACTTATACCTTCCTCAAAACAGCCACCATACCTACCTATTATGGCATTTCCATAGCCATTCCGAGATATATTTCCATGCAACTTTCCACCGTTCCGTTTATAATGACACGCTTCATCATTGTCATATTGCTTTGCATGATCATGTAGTTAACATCGTATTTGTGGCAAAGCCACCTGTCATAATTTTTTCATACATGTCACTCTTGATTCATTGCACATCCCGGTACACCGCCGGAGGCATTCACATACAGTAATATTTTGTTCTAAGCATTGAGTTGTAATTTTTCGAGTTGTAAGTAAATAGAAGTGCGATGATCATCATTATTAGAGTATTGTCCCATGTGAGGAAAAACAGAGGCCAAAAAAAGTGAGGGCCAAAAAAACAAAAAAATGAGAGACAAAGAGAGAAGGGGCAATGCTACTATCCTTTTACCACACTTGTGCTTCAAAGTAGCACCATGATCTTCATGATAGAGAGTCTCCTATGTTGTCACTTTCATATACTAGTGGGAATTTTTCATTATAGAACTTGGCTTGTATATTCCAACGATGGGCTTACTCAAATGCTCTAGGTCTTCATGAGCAAGCAAGTTGGATGCACACCCACTTAGTTTCTTTTTGAGCTTTCATACACTTGTAGCTCTAGTGCATCCATTGCATGGCAATCCCTACTCACTCACATTGATATCTATTGATGGGTACCTCCATAGCCCGTTGATACACCTAGTTGATGTGAGACTATCTCCCTATTTTCGTCTTCTCCACAACCACCATTCTATTCCACCTATAGTGCTATGTCCATGGCTCATGCTCATGTATTGCGTGAAAGTTGAAAAGGTTTGAGAACATCAAAGTATGAAACAATTGCTTGGCTTTTCATCGGGGCTGTGCATGATTTGACTATTTTGTGTGACGAATATGGAGCATAGCCAGGCTATATGATTTTGTAGGGATAAGCTTTCTTTGGTCATGTTATTTTGAGATGACATAATTGCCTTGTTAGTATGCTTGAAGTATTATTGTTTTTATGTCAATATTAAACTTTTTTTTGAATCTTACAGATCTGAACATTCATGCCACAACAGAGAAGATTACATTGATAAATATGTTAGGTAGCATTCCACATCAAAAATTCTGTTATTATCATTTACCTACTCGAGGACGAGCATGAATTAAGCTTGGGGATGCTTGATACGTCTCCAACGTATCTATAATTTTTGATTGTTCCATGCTATTATATTATCCATCTTGGGTGTTTTATATGCATTTTTATGCTATTTTATATTATTTTTGGGACTAACCTATTAAACTAGAGCCCAGTGCCAGTTTCTGTTTTCCCCTTGTTTTTGAGTTTTACAGAAAAGTAATATCAAACGGGGTCCAAACGAGCTGAAAATTCCTGATGATTTTTTACGGACCAGAAGAAGCCCCCGAAGCAAAAGAGTTGGGCCAGTAGAGTCCCGACTCATCCACGAGGGTGGAGGGCACGCCCTACCCCCCTGGGCACGCCCCCTACCTTGTGGCTGACTCGGAGACCCCCCCTGACGTGAAACCGACACCAAAAACTCCTATAAATACATAAACCCCCAAAAAGAAACCTAGATCGGGAGTTCCACCGCCGCAAGCCTTTGTAGCCACAAAAAACCAATCGGGACCCTGTTCCGGCACCCTGCCGGAGGGGGGAATCATCACCGGTGGCCATCTTCATCATCCCGGCGCTCTCCATGATGAGGAGTGAGTAGTTCACCCTCGGGGCTGAGGGTATGTACCAGTAGCTATGTGTTTGATCTCTCTCTCTCTCTCTCTCTCTCTCGTGTTCTTGATTCGTCACGATCTTGATGTATCGCGAGCTTTGCTATTGTAGTTGGATCATATGATGTTTCTCCCCCTCTACCTTCTTGTAATGGATTGAGTTTTCCCTTTGAAGTTATCTTATTGGGTTGAGTCTTTAAGGATTTGAGAACACTTGATGTATGTCTTGCATGTGCTTATCTATGGTGACAATGGGATATTCACGTGATCTACTTGATGTATGTTTTGATGATCAACTTGCGGGTTCAGTGAACTTGTGAACTTATGCATAGGGTGGCACACGTTTTCGTCTTGACTCTCCGGTAGAAACTGTGGGGCACTCTTTGAAGTTCTTTGTGTTGGTTGAATGGATGAATCTGAGATTGTGTGATGCATATCGTATAATCATACCCGTGGATACTTGAGGTGACATTGGAGTATCTAGGTGACATTAGGGTTTTGGTTGATGTGCGTCTTAAGGTGTTATTTTACTACGGACTCTAGGGCTGTTCATGACACTTATAGGAATAGCCCAATGGATTGATCGGAAAGAATAACTTTGAGGTAGTTAAGTACCCTACAATAATCTCTTCGTTTGTTCTCCGCTATTAGTGACTTTGGAGTGACTCTTTGTTGCATGTTGAGGGATTGTTCTATGATCTAATTATGTTATCCTTGTTGAGAGAACTTGCACTAGTGAAAGTATGAACCCTAGGCCTTGTTTCGAAGCATTGCAATACCGCTTTCGCTCACTTTTGTTACTTGTTACCTTGCTGTTTTTATAATTTCAGATTATAAAAACCTATATCTACCATCCATATTGCACTCGTATCACCATCTCTTCGCCGAACTAGTGCACCTATACAATTTATCATTGTATTGGGTGTGTTGGGGACACAAGAGACTCTTTGCTATTTGGTTGCAGGGTTGTTTGAGAGAGACCATCCTCATCCTACGCCTCCCACGGATTGATAAACCTTAGGTCATCCACTTGAGGAAAATTTGCTACAGTGCTACAAAACTCTGTGCTTGGAGGACCAACATGAGTCTACAAGAAGAAGGTTGCGTAGTAGGCATCACCAAGCCTGAAACTGAGTGCTTCTACTGCAAAGGAAATGGGCATTACAAGCGGAACTACCCCCAAATACTTGGCAAATAAGAATGATGGCAAAGTGAACAAAGGTATATTTGATATACATGTTATTGATGTGTTCCTTACTAATGCTCGTAGTACTGCCTGGGTATTTGATATTGGTTTGGTTTCTCATATTTGTAACTCGAAATAGGAGCTGTGGAATAAACGAAGATTGGGGTGACGATGCGCGTCGGAAATGGTTCCAAGGTTGACATGATCGTCGTCGGCACGCTACCTCTACATCTCCCTTCAGGATTAGTTTTAGACATGAATAATTGTTATTTGGTGTCAGCGTTGAGCATGGACATTATATCTTGATCTTGTTTATTGTGAGATGGTTATTCATTTAAGTCATAGAATAATGGTTGTTCTATTTATATGAGTACTATCTTTTATGGTCATGCACCTTTAATGAATGGTCTATCCTTGTTGAATCTCAATCATAGTGATACACATATTCATAATATTGATGCCAAAAGATGCAAAGTTGATAATGATAGTGCAATATACTTGTGGAACTGTTGTTTAGGTCATATTGGTGTAAAGCGCATGAAGAAACTCCATCCAAATGGACTTTAGGAATCACTTCATTATGAATCATTTGATACTTGTGAACCATGCCTCATGGGTAAGATGACTAAAACTCCGTTCTCCGGAACAATGGAGCGAGCTAATGACTTATTGGAAATAATACATACCGATGTATGCAGTCTGATGAGTGTTGAAGCACACAACAGGTATCGTTATTTTCTAACCTTCACATATGATTTAAGTAGGTATGGGTATATCTACTTGATGAAACACAAGTCTGAAACATTTGAAAAGTTCAAAGAATTTCATAGTGAAGTGGAGAATCATTGTAACAATAAAGTAAAGTTTCTATGATCTAATCGCAGAGGCGAATATTTGAGTTACGAGTTTGGCCTTCATTTAAGACAATGTGGAATTGTTTCACAACTCACGACACCTAGAACATCACAGTGTAATGGTGTGTCCGAACGTCGTAACCATACTTTATTAGATATGGTGTGTTCTATGATGTCTCTTACCGATTTGCCGCTATCATTTTGGGGTTATGCATTAGAGACAGCCGCATTCATGTTAAATAGGGCACCGTCTAAATCCGTTGAGATGACTCCGTATGAACTATGGTTTGGCAATGAACCTAATCCATCATTTCTTAAAGTTCGGGGATGCAACGCTTATGTCAAAAGGCTTCAGCATGATAAGCTCGAACTCAAAGCAAAGAAGTGCGTCTTCATAGGATTCCCTAAAGAAACTATTGGGTATACCTTCTACCATAGATCCAAAGGCAAGATCTTTGTTGCTAAGATTGGGTCATTTATAGAGAAGGGGTTTCTCTCGAAAGAAGTGAGTGGGAGGAAAGTAGAACTGGGGTAATTGTACCTTTTCTCGAATTGGAAAGTAGCACATCAGACAAAACCATTCCCATGATGTCTACACCAACTAGAGAAGAAGCTAATGATGATGATCATGAAACTTCGGATCAAGTTACTATTGAACCTCGTAGGTCAACCAGAACATGTACCGCACCAGAGTGGTACGGTGATCTTTTCCTGGAAGTCATGTTGTTAGACAATGAGGAACATGCGAACTATGAAGAAGCTATGATGAGCCCAGATTCTGATAAATGGCTTGAGGCCATGAAATCTGAGATGGGATCCATGTATATGAACAAAGTATGGACTTTGGTGGACTTGCCCGATGATCGGCAAGCCATTGAGAATAAATGGATCCTGAAGAGGAAGACGAACATTGATGGTAATATTACTGTCTACAAATCTCGACTTGTCACAAAAGGTATCCGACAAGTTCAAGGGGTTGATTACGATGAGACTTGCTCACCCGTAGCAATGCTTAAGTCTGTCTGAATCATGTTAGCAATTACCGCATTTTATGATTATGAAATCTGGCAAATGGACGTCAAAACTGCATTCCTTAACGGGATCCTTAAAGAAGAGATGTATATGATGCAACCAAAAGGTTTTGTCGATCCTAAGGGTTCTAACAAGTGTGCAAACTCCAGGATCCATCTATGGACTGGTGCAAGCATCTTGGAGTTGGAATATACGCTTTGATGAGGTGTGATGTCTACTATGCAACTTTATTCTTGTAGACTCGTGTTGGGCCTCCAAGAGCAGAGTTTTGTAGGATAGTAGCAAATTTCCCTCAAGTGGATGACCTAAGGTTTATCAATCTGTGGGAGGCGTCGGATGAAGACGGTCTCTCTCAAACAACCCTGCAACCAAATAGCAAAGAGTCTCTTGTGTCCCCAACACACCCAATACAATGATAAATTGTATAGGTGCACTAGTTCGGTGAAGAGATGGTGATAAAAGTGTAATACGGATGGTAGAAATATATTTTTATAATCTGAATAAATAAAAACAGCAAGGTAGCAAACGATAAAAGTGAGCACAAATGGTATTGCAATGCTTGAAAACAAGGCCTAGAGTTTGTACTTTCGCTAGTGCAATCTCTCAACAATGCTAATCTAATTGGATCATATAACCATCCCTCAAAGTGCGATGAAGAATCACCCAAAGTTCTTATCTAGCGGAGAAAATAAGAAGAAATTGTTTGTAGCTATTCTTTCCGATTGATCTATCCAAGAGTTTGTACTAAAATAACACCAAGTTATTCTTTCCGATCGACCTATCAAGAGTTCATACTAAAATAACACTAAGTTGTTCTTTCCGATCGATCTATCAAGAGTTTGTACTAAAATAACACCAAAGCAAATTCAGATTCATAATACTCAATCCAACACAAAGAACCTCAAAGAGTGCCCCAAGATTTCTACCGGAGAAAGTAGGATGAAAACGTGCATCAACCCCTATGCACAGATTATCCCAATGTGACCTCGGGAATCCACGAGTTGAGTGCCAAACATATATCAAGTGAATCAATATAATACCCCATTGTCACCACGGGTATTCATATGCAAGACATATATAAAGTGCTCTCAAATCCATAAAAATATTCCATCCGATAAGAACGAAATCTCAAAGGGAAAAACTCAATTCATCACAACAAGATAGAGAGGGAGAAACACCATATGATCCAACTATATTAACAAAGCCCGCGATACATCAAGATTGTGCCATCTCAAGAACACGATAGAGAGAGAGAGAGAGAGAGAGATTAAACACATAGCTTTTGGTACAAAACCTCAGCACCGAGGGTGGACTACTCCCTCCTCATCATGGTGGCCATAGGGATGATGAAGATGGTGTCCAGTGATGATCTCCCCCTCCCGCAGAGTGACAGAACAGGGTCTAGATTGGTTTTTCATGGCTACAGAGGCTTAAAGAGACATAACTTCTGATCTAGGGTTATTTTTGATGGTTTCTCTATTTACAGGATTTTTCAGCGTTAGTTTCACGCGAAGATGGGCCTCGAGGTGAGCACAACCCACCACGCCTCGGTTTGGTCTCCAGTCGCACCCTGGTGGGTTGTGCCCTCCTCGTGGCTCTTCTGGCCCTCCCACGAAGCTTCGGGGGTCTCTTTTGTTCCAAAAAAATCATCAAAAGTTTCAAGCTCATTTGGAGAACTTTCATTTCTGCACAAAAAACAACACCACGGTAGTTCTGCTGAAAACAGCGTCAGTCTGGGTTAGTTCCATGCAAATTATACCAAAACCATATAAAATTGTTGTAAGCATGGCATGAATACTTCACAAATTATAGATACATTGGAGACGTATCAAGGTGGTCAAAGCATTTGGTTTTATACAGACTTACGGTGAAGCTTGTATTTACAAGAAAGTGAGTGGGAGCTCTATAGCATTTCTAATATTTTATGTGGATGACATATTGCTGATTGGAAATGATATAGAATTTCTGGATAGCACAAAAGGATATATGAATAAGAATTTTTCAATGAAAGACCCCGGTGAAGCTGCTTACATATTGGGCATCAAGATCTATAGGGATAGATCAATACGCTTAATAGGACTTTCACAAAGCACATACCTTGACAAAGTTCTAAAGAAGTTCAAAATGGACCTGTCAAAGAAAGGGTTCTTGCCTATGTTGCAAGGTGTGAAATTGAGTCAGACTCAAAGTCCGACCATGGCAGAAGATAGAGAGAGAATGAAAGTCATTCCCTATGCCTCAGCCATAGGTTCTATAATGTATGCCATGCTATGTACCAGACCTTATGTGCACCTTGCCATAAGTTTGGCAGGGAGGTAATCCATGAGTGGATCACTGGATAGCGGTCAAGAATATCCTAAAGTACCTGAAAAGGACCAAGGATATGTTTCTCGTTTATGGAGGTGACAAAGAGCTCATCGTAAAGGGTTACGTCCATGATAGCTTTGACACAGATCCAGATGACTCTAAGTCACAAACCGGATACATATTTATATTGAATGGTGGAGCTGTCAGTTGGTGCAGTTCCAAGCAGAGCGTCGTGGCGGGATCTACATGTGAAGCGGAGTACATAGCTACTTCTGAAGCAGCGCATGAAGGAGTCTGGATGAGGGAGTTCATATCTGATCTGGGTGTAATACCCAGTGCATCGGGTCCAATGACAATCTTTTGTAACAACACTAGAGCAATTGCCTTAGGCAAGGAATCCAAGTTTCACAAGAGAGCCAAACACACCAAGCGACGCTTCAACTCCATTTGTTAAAAGGTCAAGGATGGATACATAGAAATTTGCAAAGTATATACAGATCTGAATGTGGCAGACCCGTTGACTGAACCTCTTCCACAGGCAAAACATGATTAGTGCTATGTCTTGATCTTGCATTGGTTTTCCTTGAAGAGGAAAGGGTGATGCAGCAATAGTAGCGTAAGTATTTCCCTGAGTTTCTGAGAACCAATGTATCAATCCAGTAGGAGGCTCCTTAGAAGTCCCACGCACCTACACAAACAAACAAGAACTCGCAACCAATGCAATAAAGGGGTTGTCAATCCCTTCAAGGCCACTTGCAAAAGTGAGATCTGATAGAGATAATATGATAAGATAAATATATTTTTGGTATTTTTATGACATAGATTGGAAAAGTAAAGATGCAAATAAAAGTAGATTGATAGCTTATATGATAAAAGATAGACCCGGGGGCCATAGGTTTCACTAGTGGCTTCTCTCAAGATAGCATAAGCATTACGGTGGGTGAACAAATTACTGTCGAGCAATTGATAGAAAAGCGAATAATTATGAGATTATCTAGGCATGATCATGCATATAGGCATCACGTCCGTGACAAGTAGACCGACTCCTGCCTGCATCTATGATATGTCTCGAACGTATCTATAATTTTTGATTGTCCCATGCTATTATATTACCCCTTTTGGATGTTTATGGGCTTTATTTTACACATTTATATCATTTTTGGGACTAACCTACTAACCGGAGGCCCGGCCCGTATTCCTGTTTTTTTGCCTATTTCGGTATTTCGAAGAAAAGGAATATCAAATGGAGTCCAAATGGAATGAAACCTTCGGGAGAGTGATTTTTGGAACGAACGTGCTCTAGAGGACTTGGAGTGCAAGTCAAGAAGCAGCCGAGGCGGCCACGAGAGGGTAGGGCCCCCCCTATAGGGCGCGCCCCCTGTCTCGTGGGCCCCTCGGGTGGCCACCGACGTACTTCTTCCTCCTATATAAGCCTACGTACCCCGAAAACATCCAGGGAGCCAACGAAACACAATTTCCACCACCGTAACCTTCTGTATCCGCGAGATCCCATCTTGGAGCCTTCGTCGGCGCTCTGCCGGAGGGGGAATCGACCATGGAGGGCTTCTACATCAACACCATAGCCCCTCTGATGAGTTGTGAGTAGTTTACCACAGACCTTCGGGTCCATAGTTATTAGCTAGATGGCTTCTTCTCTCTTTTTGGATCTCAATACAATGTTCTCCCCTCTCTTGTGGAGATCTATTCGATGTAAACTCTTTTTGCGGTGTGTTTGTCGAGATCCGATGAATTATGGGTTTATGATCAAGTTTATCTATGAGAAATATTTGAATCTCCTCTGAATTCTTTTATGTATGATTGAGTTATCTTTGCAAGTCTCTTCGAATTATCAGTTTGGTTTGGCCTACTAGATTGATCTTTCTTGCCATGGGAGAAGTGCTTAGCTTTGGGTTCAATCTTGTGGTGTCCTTACCCAGTGACAGCAGGGGTTGCAAGGCACGTATTGTATTGTTGCCATCGAGGATAAAAAGATGGGGTTTATATCATATTGCATGAGTTTATCCCTCTACATCATGTCATCTTGCTTAATGCGTTACTCTGTTCTTATGAACTTAATACTCTAGATGCAGGCAGGAGTCGGTCGATGTGTGGAGTAATAGTAGTAGATGCAGGCAGGAGTCGGTCTACTTGTTGCGGACGTGATGCCTATATACATGATCATGCCTAGATAATCTCATAGTTATTCGCTTTTCTATCAATTGCTCGACAGTAATTTGTTCACCCACCGTAATACTTATGCTATCTTGAGAGAAGCCTCTAGTGAAACCTATGGCCCCTGGGTCTATCTCTTATCATATTTGCTTCCAATCTACTTTTATTTGCATCTTTACTTTTTGCATCTATATTATAAAATACCAAAAATATATTTATCTTATCATACTATCTCTATTAGATCTCACTTTCGCAAGTGACCGTGAAGAGATTGACAACCCCTTTATTGCGTTGGTTGCGAGTTCTTTGTTTGTTTGTGTAGGTGCGTGGGACTTTTGTGGAGCCTCCTACTGGATTGATACCTTGGTTCTCAAAAACTGAGGGAAATACTTACGCTACTATTGCTGCATCACCCTTTCCTCTTCAAGGAAAACCAACGCAAGCTCAAGACGTAGCAAGAAGGATTTCTGGCGTCGTTGCTGGGGAGGTCTTCTCTCAAGTCAAGAGATACCAAGTACCCATCACAAACTCATCTCCCTCGCATTTACATTATTTGCCATTTGCCTCTCGTTTTCCTCTCCCCCACTTCACCCTTGCCGTTTTATTCGCCCTCTCTTTCCCAATCTCCTCCTCTCTCTTTCGCTTGCCTTTTTCTGTTTGCTTGTGTGTTGGATTACTTGCTTCCATGGCACAAGATAATACCAAATTGTGTGATTTCTCGAATACCAATAATAATGATTTCCTTAGTACTCTGATTGCTCCTCTTAATGATGTTGAGTCTTGTGAAATCAATACTGCTTTGCTGAATCTTGTTATGAAAGATCAATTCGCCGGCCTTCCTAGTGAAGATGTCGCTACTCATCTAAACAACTTTGTTGGTTTGTGTGATATGCAAAAGAAGAAAGATACGAATAACAATATTGTTAAATTGAAGTTATTTCCGTTTTCACTTAGAGATCGTGCTAAAGTTTGGTTTTCGTCTTTGCCTAAAAATAGTATTAACTCTTGGAACAAGTGCAAAGATGCTTTTATCTCTAAGTATTTTCCTCCCGCTAAGATTATCACTCTTAGGAACGATATTATGAATTTTAAATAACTTGATCATGAGCATGTTGCCCAATCTTGGGAAAGAATGAAATTGATGATTCGCAATTGCCCCACTCATGGTTTGAATTTATGGATGATCTTAAAAAAATTATGCCGGTTTGAACTTTGCTCCTAGAAATATCTTAGATTCGGCCGCGGGAGGCATGTTTATAGAAATCATGTTAGGAGATGCTACAAAACTTCTTGATAATATTATGGCTAATTATTCTCAATGGCACATCGAAAGATCTTCTAGTAAAAAAGTGCATGCTATAGAAGAAATCAATGTTTTGAGTGGGAAGATAGATGAACTTATGAAGTTGTTTGCTACTAAGAATACTCCTCTTGATCCCAATGATATGCCTTTGTCTACTTTGATTGAGAATAATAATGAATCTATGGATGTGAATTTTGTTGGTAGGAATAGTTTCGGCAACAATGCTTATAGAGGAAACTTTAATTCTAGACCGTTCCCTAGTAATTCCTCTAATAATTATGGAAATTCCTACAATAATTCTTATGGTAATTTTAATAAGATGCCCTCCTATATTGAGAATAGTGTAAAAGAATTCATGATCTCTCAAAAGAATTTTAATGTTTTGCTTGAGGAAAAATTGCTCAAAGTTGATGATTTGGCTAGGAACGTTGATAGACTTTTGCTTGATGTTGATTCTCTTAAACTTAGATCTTCTCCTCCTAAGCATGATATCAATGAGTCTCTCAAAGCCATGAGAATTTCCATTGATGAGTTCAAGGAAAGAACCGCTAGATTGCGTGCTAAGGAAGATTGCTTTGTAAAGGCGTGTTCTTCTAGTTTCCATGAAAATAATGATGAAGATCTTAAAGTTATTGATCTGTCTCCTATTAGATCTTTGTTTTTCAATATGAATCTTGATAATTGTGGGACTGATGATGAGTCAACTTTACCTAGAAGGCGTCCCAAGAACTCAGAGTTTTTAGATCTTGATACTAAATTTGGTAAAAGTGGGATTGGAGAGGTCATAACTTTAAATAATATTGAACCCACTATCTCGGATTTCAAGGAATTTTATTATGATAATTGTACTTTAGAAGGTTGTATTTCCTTGTTGCAATCCGTTGTTAATTCTCCTCATGCTTATAGTCAAAATAAAGCTTTTACCAAACATATCGTTGATGCCTTGATGCAATCTTATGATGAAAAACTTAATTTGGAAGTTTCTATACCTAGAAAACTTAATGATGAGTGGGAACCTACTATAAAGATTAGAATTAAAGATCATGAGTGTTTTGCTTTGTGTGATTTGGGTGCTAGTGTTTCAACGATTCTGAAAACTTTATGTGATATTCTAGGTTTCCATGATCTTGATGATTGCTCTTTAAATTTGCACCTTGCGGATTCCACCATTAAAAAGCCAATGGGAAGGATCAATGATGTTCACATTGTTGCAAATAGAAATTTGGTGCCCGTAGATTTTATCATTCTTGATATAGATTGCAATCTTTCTTGCCCTATTATTCTTGGTAGACCTTTCCTTAGAACGATTGGCGCAATTATTGATATGAAGGAAGGGAATATTAGATTCCAATTTCCATTAAAGAAAGGCATGGAGCACTTTCCAAGAAAGAAAGTCAAATTACCTTATGAATCTATCATGCGGGCTACTTATGAATTTAGTGCCAAAGATGGCACTACTTAGATATATCTTCGCTTTTATGCCTAGCTAGGGGCGTTAAACGATAGCGCTAGTGAGGCAACCCAATTTTCTTTGTGTTTTTTGTTTTTGTTCCTGTTTAGTAATAAATCTTGCATCTACCTTCTGTTTATATGTGTTTTTATCTTTTAATTAGTGTTTGTGCCAAGTAGAACCTATAGAATAACCTATGATGATAGTTAATTTGATTCTGCTGAAAAACAGAAACTTTGCGCGCACGAATTTAGTTTTGTTAAATCACAGAAACGTGCTTTTGCGTTGATTCTTTTTGCTGCTGATCAATAGACAAATTTTCCAGGACTTCCTGTTTTGGTAGGATTTTTAGAGTTCCAGAAGTTTGCCTTAGTTACAGATTACTACAGAATGTTCTGTTTTTGACAGATTCTGTTTTTCGTGTGTTGTTTGCTTATTTTGATGCATCTATGGCTAGTAAAATAGTTTATAAACCATAGAGAAGTTGGAATATAGTAGGTTTAACACCAAAAAAATAAATAATGAGTTCATTACAGTACCTTATGTGGTGGTTTTGTTTTCTTTCACTAACGGAGCTTATAAGATTTCCTATTGAGTTTTGTGTTGTGAAGTTTTCAAGTTTTGGGTAAAGCTTTTATGGACTATGGAATAAGGAGTGGCAAGAGCCTAAGATTGGGGATGCCCATGGCACCACAAGATATTCAAGGATAGCCAAAAGCCTAAGCTTGGGGATGCCCCGGGAAGGCATCCCCTCTTTCGTCTTCATTCATTGGTAACTTTACTTGGAGCTATATTTTTATTCGCCACATGATATGTGTTTTGCTTGGAGTGTCGTGTATTATATTAGTCTTTGCTTTTTAGTTTAACACAATCATTCTTGTTGTACACACCTTTTGGGAGAAGCCCACTTGATTAGAATTTGCTAGAATACTCTATGTGCTTCACTTATATCTTTTGAGCTTGATAGTTTTTGCTCTAGTGCTTCACTTATATCTTTTAGAGCACGGTGGTGATCTATTTTTTGAAGAAATTGCTAATCTCTCATGCTTCACTTATATTATTTTGGGAGTCTTTTAGAACAGCATGGTATTTGCTATGGTTACAAATTTGATCCTAGAATGATGAGCATCCAAGTTGGGTATAATAAAAACTATCATAGAAAGTGAATTGGATGCTATGATCAATTTGATGCTTGATAATTGTTTTGAGATATGGAGGTAGTGATATTAAAGTCATGCTAGTTGAGGTGATTATGAAAAATACTTGTGTTGAGGGTTGTGATTCCCGTAGCATGCACGTATGGTGAACCACTTTGTGATGAAGTTGGAGCACAATTTTATTTATTTATTGTCTTCCTTATGAGTGGCGGTCAGGGACGAGCGATGGTCTTTTCCTACCAATCTATCCCCCTAGGAGCATGCGCTTAGTACTTTGATTTTTGATGACTTCTAAATTTTTGCAACAAGTATATGAGTTCTTTTGAGTAATGTTGAGTCCAGGGATTATACGCACCCTCACCCTTCCACCATTGCTAGCCTCTCTTGTGCCGCGCAACTTTCGCCGGCACCATACACCCACCATATACCTTCCTCAAAACAGCCACCATACCTACCTATTATGGCCTTTCCATAGCCATTCCGAGATATATTGTCATGCAACTTTCCACCGTTCTGTTCATATGACACGCATTACTTTTGTCATATTGCTCTTTGCATGATCATGTAGTTGACATCGTATTTGTGGCAAGGCCACCTTCATAATCTTCATACATGTCGCTCTTGATTCATTGCATATCCCGGTACACCGCCGGAGGCATTCATATAGAGTCATATCTTGTTCTAGCTTTGAGTTGTAATTCTTGAGTTGTAAATCCATAAAAGTGTGATGATCTTCGTTATTAGAGCATTGTCCTAGCGAGGAAAGGATGATGAAGGCTATGATTCCCCCACAAGTTGGCACGAGACTTCGGACTTTACAAAAAAAGGAGAAAAAAAAGAGAAAGGCCAAAGAAAAAAAAAGGAAAAAAGAGAAAAGAAAAAAAAATAAAATGAGAGAAAAAGAGAGAAGGGACAATGCTACTATCTCTTTTTCCACACTTGTGCTTCAAAGTAGCATCATGATCTTCATGTTAGAGAGTCTCATATGTTGTCACTTTCATATACTTGTGGGAATTTTTCATTATAGAACTTGGCTTGTATATTCCAATGATGGGCTTCCTCAAATTGCCCTAGGTCTTCGTGAGCAAGCAAGTTGGATGCACACCCACTTAGTTTCTTTTGTTGAGCTTTCATATATTTATAGCTCTAGTGCATCCATTGTATGGCAATCCCTACTCACTCACATTGATATCTATTAATGGGCATCTCCATAGCCCGTTGATACGCCTAGTTGATTTGAGACTATCTTCTCCTTTTTATGTCTTCTCCACAACCACCATTCTATTCCACATATAGTGCTATGTCCATGGCTCACGCTCATGTATTGCGTGAAAGTTGAAAAGGTTTGAGATTATTAAAGTATGAAACAATTTCTTGGCTTGTCATCGGGGTTGTGCATGATTAAATACTTTGTTTGATGAAGATAGAGCAACATCCAGACTATATGATTTTGTAGGGATAACTTTCTTTGGCCATGTTATTTTGAGAAGACATGATTACTTTGGTTAGTATGCTTGAAGTATCACTATTTTTATGTCAATATGAACTTTTATTTTGTACCACTTGGATCTGAACATTCATGCCACAATAAAGAAAATTACATTGAGAATTATGCTAGGTAGCATTCCACATCAAAAATTTCTTTTTTATCATTTACCTACTCGAGGACGAGCAGGAATTAAGCTTGGAGATGCTTGATACGTCTCCAGCGTATCTATAATTTTTGATTGTTCCATGCTATTATATTACCCCTTTTTGATGTTTATGGGCTTTATTTTGCACATTTATATCATTTTTGGGACTAACCTACTAACCAGAGGCCCAACCTGTATTGCTGTATTTTTGCCTATTTCAGTATTTCGAAGAAAAGGAATATCAAACGGAGTCCAAACGGAATGAAACCTTTGGGAGCATGAGTTTTGGAATGAACGTGATCCAGAGGACTTGGAGTGCAAGTCAAGAAGCAGCCGAGACGGCCACGAGAGGGTAGCCCCCCCCTATAGGGCGCGCCCCCTGTCTCGTGGGCCCCTCGGGCGGCCACCGACGTACTTCTTCCTCCTATATAAGCCTATGTACCCCGAAAACATCCAGGGAGCCAACGAAACACAATTTCCACCACCGTAACCTTCTGTATCCGCGAGGTCCCATCTTGGAGCCTTCGCCGATGCTCTACCGGAGGGGGAATCGACCATGGAGGGCTTCTACATCAACACCATAGCCCCTCCGATGAGTTGTGAGTAGTTTACCACGGACCTTCGGGTCCATAGTTATTAGCTAGATGGCTTCTTCTCTCTTTTTGGATCTCAATACAATGTTCTCCCCCTCTCTTGTGGAGATCTATTCGATGTAAACTCTTTTTGCGGTGTGTTTGTCGAGATCCGATGAATTGTGGGTTTATGATCAAGTTTATCTATGAGAAATATTTGAATCTCCTCTGAATTCTTTTATGTATGATTGAGTTATCTTTGCAAGTCTCTTCGAATTATCAGTGTGGTTTGGCCTACTAGATTGATCTTTCTTGCCATGTGAGAAGTGCTTAGCTTTGGGTTCAATCTTGCGGTGTCCTTACCTAGTGACAGCGGAGGTTGCAAAGCACGTATTGTATTGTTGCCATCGAGGATAAAAAGATAGGGTTTATATCATATTGCATGAGTTTATCCCTCTACATCATGTCATCTTGCTTAATGCGTTACTCTGTTCTTATGAACTTAATACTCTAGATGCATGCAGGAGTCGGTCGATGTGTGGAGTAATAGTAGTAGATGCAGGCAGGAGTCGGTCTACTTGTTGCGGACGTGATGCCTATATACATGATCATGCCTAGATAATCTCATAATTATTCCCTTTTCTATCAATTGCTCGACAGTAATTTGTTCACCCACCGTAATACTTATGCTATCTTGAGAGAAGCCTCTAGTGAAACCTATGGCCCCCGGGTCTATCTCTTATCATATTTTCTTCCAATCTACTTTTATTTGCATCTTTACCTTTTGCATCTATATCATAAAATACCAAAAATATATTTATCTTATCATACTATATCTATTAGATCTCACTTTTGCAAGTGGCCGTGAAGGGATTGACAACCCCTTTATTGCGTTGGTTGTGAGTTCTTTGTTTGTTTGTGTAGGTGCGTGGGACTTTTGAGGAGCCTCCTACTGGATTGATACCTTGGTTCTCAAAAACCGAGGGACATACTTGCGCTACTATTGCTGCATCACCCTTTCCTCTTCAAGGAAAACCAACGCAAGCTCAAGACGTAGCAATCTACTACTATTACTCCACACATCGACCGCTATCCAGCATGCATCTAGAGTATTAAGTTCATAAGAACAGAGTAACGCATTAAGAAAGATGACATGATGTAGAGGGATAAACTCATGCAATATGATATAAACCCCATCTTTTTATCCTCGATGCCAACAATCCAGTACGCGCCTTGCTGCCCCTGCTGTCACTGGGAAAGTGATACGTCTTCGTTGTATCTATAATTTTTTATTGTTCCATGCCAATATTATTCAACTTTCATATACTTTTGGCAACTTTTTATACTATTTTTTGGGACTAACATATTGATCCAGTGCCCAGTGCCAGTTCCTGCCTGTTGCATGTTTTATGTTTCGCAGAAACCCCATATCAAATGGAGTCCAAACGGGATAAAAACGGATGCAGAATTATTTTAGAATATTTGTGATTTTTGGGAAGAAGAATCAACGCGAGACGGTGCCCGAGGTGGCCACGAGACAGGGGCCCACGCCCACTACAGGTGGGCGTGCCCCCCACCCTCGTGAGCCCCTCGTAAGGCGGTTGATGCCCTTCTTTGGCCGCAAGAAAGATATTTGTTGGAAAAATATCTGGGTGAAGGTTTCAATCCTATCGGAGTTACGGATCTCCGGGATATAAAAGAAACGGTGCCAGGGCAGAATCCGAGAACGCAGAAACAAAGAGAGACAGAGAAATAGATCCAATCTCGGAGGAGCTCTCGCCACTCCCATGCCATGGGAGCCAAGGATCAGAGGGGAAACCCTTCTCCCATCTAGGGAGAAGGTCAAGGAAGAAGAAGAAGAAGGGGGGCTCTCTCCCCCTTGCTTTCGGTGGCGCCGGAACGCTGCCGGAGGCCATCATCATCACCTCAATCTTCACCAACACCTCCATCATCTTCACCAACATCTCCATCACCTTCCCCCATCTATATTCAGCGGTCCACTCTCCCGCAACCCGCTGTACCCTCTACTTAAACATGGTGCTTTATGCTTCATATTATTATCCAATGATGTGTTGCCATCCTATGATGTCTAAGTAGAATTTCATTGTCCTACCGGTGATTGATGAATTGCTATGATTGGTTTAATTTGCTTGTGGTTATGTTATTGTCCTATTGTGCCCTCCGTGTCGCGCAAGCGTGAGGGATTCCCGTTGTAGGGTGTTGCAATACGTTCATGATTCGCTTATAGTGGGTCGCTAGAGTGACCGAAGCTTAAACCCGAGTAAGGGGATTGTTGCGTATGGGATAAAGGGGACTTGATGCTTTAATGCTATGGTTGGGTTTTACCTTAATGATCTTTAGTAGTTGTGGATGCTTGCTAGAGTTCCAATCATAAGTGCATATGATCCAAGAAGAGAAGGTATGTTAGCTTATGCCTCTCCCACATAAAACTTGCTATCGGTCTAGTAACATAGTCAATTGCTTAGGGACAATTCCACAACTCCTACCACCACTTTTCCACACTCGCTATATTTACTTTATTGCTTCTTTATCTAAACAGCCCCTAGTTTATATTTACGCGTTCTTTATTATCTTGCAAACCTATCCAACAACACCTACAAAGTACTTCTAGTTTCATACTTGTTCTAGGTAAAGCGAACACTAAGCGTGTGTAGAGTCGTATCAGTGGCAGATAGGACTTGAGAGAGTATTTGTTCTACCTTTATCTCCTCGTTGGGGTCGACACTCTTACTTATCGAAAGAGGCTACAATTATCCCCTACACTTGTGGGTTATCAAGACCTTTTTCTGGCGCCGTTGCCGGGGAGTCATAGCGTGGGGTGAATATTCTCGTGTGTGCTTGTTTGCTTTATCACTAAGTAATTTTTATTTGCTGTTCTTAGTTGTTTTATATATTTAGTTATGGGTAGGAAACGAAAAATACCAAAAAAATTAGTTGTACCTACTGCACCAATGGTTGAAGAACCACTCAAAATCTATCACACTACTGAAGCTTTTTACTTGGATCATCTTCGATCCCTATGTGCTCGTGCTGAAACCCCAACTAGCTTATGTGAGGCCAAATCTTTAGATGAGCATGCTTGTTATGTGCGACACCGTATATCTGAAAAAGGGAAACTTTTACTGGATCAAATTCATCGTTTGCAATGCTATGCTTGGACTTTATGTGAACTATATGATTTTACTTGTTGTTCTGAAAACGCTAAGAAACACCTTCCCTATCAATGCTTGTCTAGTGATAATGGAATCGTATCTTCGTATGTTAAGGGTGTTTATAATTACTATGATGTTCAACAAACTGAAGAATTTGTTAATTTTAAGGGTAATTATGAAATTGCTTCTTTGATTAAAAAGTATGATGCTACTCTCTATTAATCTGAAATTTTTGCCATACTTGAATATTGTTATGATAATTATGCTTCTAATGCCTATGTTAAACTATATATTGAGAAATTCTCCGCTGTCCAAGAAGAGACTAATATTTTGCAGGAAGCTATGGAAGAAGAATTGATGAAACTGTGAGCTCATTGGATGAAAAAGATGATGAGGAGAGCGAAGAACAAAAGGAGGAAGAGTGGATTAGCTACCCGTGCCCACCTTTTAATGAGAGTAACTCTTCAACTCATACATTGTTTAATTCCCCTTTGTGCTTACCAAAGGATGATTGCTATGATGATTATTATGATCCCGTTGATTCTCTTGAAATATCCCTTTTTGATGATGCTTGCTATGCTTGTGGCCAAGATGCCAATATGAATTATGCTTATGGAGATGAACTTGCTATAGTTCCTTATGTTAAACATGAAATTGTTGCTATTGCACCCACGCATGATAGTCCAATTATCTTTTTGAATTCTCCCGGCTACACTATATCGGAGAAGTTTGTGCTTATTAAGGATTATATTGATGGGTGGCCTTTTACCATTGCACATGATGATTTTGATAGATATAATATGCATGTGCTTGCTGCTCCTACTTGCAATTATTATGAGACAGGAACTATATCTCCACCTCCCTATGTCTCCAACACGATAGAATTGCAAGAAACTGCTTATACTATGCATTGGCCTTTACTATGTGTGCATGAATTGTTCTTTTATGACATGCTGATGCATAGGAAGAGAGTTAGACTTCGTCATTGCTTGATATTGTTACTTTGTGCTCACTACCAAATTACAAATCATTGTTAATTAAAATTGTCTTTGATATACCTTGGGATCCGGGTGGATTCATTACTTGAGCACTATATGCCTAGCTTAATGGCTTAAAAGAAAGCGCTGCCAGGGAGACAACCCGGAAGTTTAAGAGAGTCATTTATTTCTGTTGAGTGCTTTTATATAGTCTAAAAACAAAAAAAATAAAGAGGGGAACCTAAAAACTTTTCAAAAAGGAAAGTGAAAGTGAGAAAGACAAGCATTGTTGAAGTGGGAGCTAGCCTTGAACTTTGTTCATGCTCACGGAAACTTTGTGAATCTTGATTACAGAAACTTTTCATAAAAAACAATTATCCCCTTGTATAATTCCATTGTATTATAAAAATAATGTGCCAAGGGTTTGCCTTTAGGATGTTTACAATGCTTGTTGGTTTGTACGGTGCAGGACAGAAACTTTGGCTGTATGCGTGATTTTATATTTTTAACTGGAACGTCAAATGGTTCTGATTCTTTTTGAAATGACTTTCTGTACAAATTATTTATTTTTGCTAATTGTTGTATAATTGTTGGGGTACCAGAAGTATGGTGGATGTTCAGATTGCTACAGACTGTTCTGTTTATGACAGATTCTGTTTTTGATGCATAGTTTGCTTGTTTTGATGAATCTATCAATTTATATCAGTAGATTGAGCCATGGAAAAGCTATATTACAGTAGACACAATGCAAAAACAAAATATGAATTGGTTTGCTACAGTACTTAGAGTAGTGATTTGCTTTATTATACTAACAGATCTTACCGAGTTTTCTGTTGAAGTTTTGTGTGGATGAAGTGTTTGATCGAGGAGGTCTCGATATGAGGAAAAGGAAGAGAGGCAAGAGCTAAAGCTTGGGGATGCCCAAGGCACCCCAATTAAATATTCAAGGAGACTCAAGCATCTAAGCTTGGGGATGCCCCGGAAGGCATCCCCTCTTTCTTCAACAAGTATCGGTATGTTTTCGTATTCGTTTCGTTCATGCGATATGTGCAAGTCTTGGAGCGTCTTTTGCATTTACTTTTTACTTTTATTTTATGCACCATGCTGGTATGAGATAGTCCTTGGTTGATTTATAGAATGCTCATTGCACTTCACTTAAATCTTTTGAGTGTGGCTATATAGAATGCTTCATGTGCTTCACTTATATCATTTGAAGTTTGGATTGCCTGTTTCTCTTCACATAGAAAACCATCATTTGTAAAATGCTCTTTTGCTTCACTTAAATTTGTTAGAGCATGGGCACATCTTTTGTAGAAAGAATTAAACTCTCTTGCTTCACTTATATCAATTTAGAGAGATGACACGAATTGGTCAATCACATGGTTAGTCATAAAATCCTACATAAACTTGTGGATCACTGAATATGATATGTCTGATTCCTTGCAATAGTTTTGCGATATAGAGGTGATAATATGTGGGAGGTACTAGTAGATGGTTGTGTTTAGTAAGGATGTTGGTGTTAAGGTTTGTGATTCCCAAAGCATGCACGTATGGTCTACTAACTATGTAACCAAATTGGCGCGCATTGTGTTTTGATTGTTTATCTTTGCGTGAAGGTCGGGGGCGCACGATGGTTAACTCCTACCAACCTCCCCCCTAGGAGCATGCGCGTAGTGAAGGAAATATGCCCTAGAGGCAATAATAAAGTTATTATTTATTTCCTCATAATCATGATAAATGTTTATTATTCATGCTAGAATTGTATTTACCGGAAACATAATACATGTGTGAATACATAGACAAACAGAGTGTCACTAGTATGCCTCTACTTGACTAGCTCGTTAATCAAAGATGGTTATGTTTCCTAACCATGAACAATGAGTTGTTATTTGATTAACGAGGTCACATCATTAGTAGAATGATTTGATTGACATGACCCATTCCATTAGCTTAGCACCCGATCGTTTAGTATGTTGCTATTGCTTTCTTCATGACTTATACATGTTCCTATGACTATGAGATTATGCAACTCCCATTTACCGGAGGAACACTTTGGGTACTACCAAACGTCACAACATAACTGGGTGATTATAAAGGAGTACTACAGGTGTCTCCAATGGTCGATGTTGGGTTGGCGTATTTCGAGATTAGGATTTGTCACTCCGATTGTCGGAGAGGTATCTCTGGGCCCTCTCGGTAATACACATCATATAGGCCTTGCAAGCATTACAACTAATATGTTAGTTGTGAGATGATGTATTACGGAACGAGTAAAGAGACTTGCCGGTAACGAGATTGAACTAGGTATTGGATACCGACGATCGAATCTCGGGCAAGTAACATACCGATGACAAAGGGAACAACGTATGTTGTTATGCGATCTGACCGATAAAGATCTTCGTAGAATATGTAGGAGCCAATATGGGCATCCAGGTCCCGCTATTGGTTATTGACCGGAGACGTGTCTCGGTCATGTCTACATTGTTCTCGAACCCGTAGGGTCCGCACGCTTAAGGTTACGATGACAGTTATATTATGAGTTTATGCATTTTGATGTACCGAAGGTTGTTCGGAGTCCCGGATGTGATCACGGACATGATGAGGAGTCTCGAAATGGTCGAGACGTAAATATTGATATATTGGAAGCCTATATTTGGATATCGGAAGTGTTCCGGGTGAAATCGGGATTTTACCGGAATACCGAGAGGGTTACCGGAACCCCCCGGGAGCTATTTGGGCCATAGTGGGCCTTAGTGGAAAAGAGAAGGGGCTGCCCTAGATGGGCTGCGCGCCCCCCCCCCCTTCCCCTAGTCCTATTAGGACTAGGAGAGGTGGCCGGCCCCCTCCTCCTCTTTTCCCCTCCGAGGAATCCTAGTTGGACTAGGATTGGAGGGGGAATCCTACTCCCAGAGGGAGTAGGACTCTCCTGCGCCTCCCCCC